>NW_012153552.1:199414-200748 GCF_000956105.1 Propithecus coquereli | reverse complement strand
ACAGCTGCATAGTAGTTTACTTTAAGCTTTGCCTTTATGACAAGGATTTCCAAACTAACCTGAGTGCCAACAATGGACATCTGTGATCATTGAGGACAAAATAAACCTGTTAAATTCTGTATGTTGGAGTTAATCCATGTTTCTATTCTTTCTGCTATTTTCTTTTATTATTTTACCCTTTCAATATGCATCTCCAGCAGATTAAGCTTTTAGCTTTTAACTGCTTTAATACCCACATAAACTGGAAATTATTCTCTGCTGAAATTATTTCTCACAGAGTTGTGTAATACATTATTTCCTAACACACATAACTTTAAAAGGATTAATTATCATTATGTCACTGATTATATGATGTTGCTGATGAGGTTTGGTACAGTTATTAAAAGAACCTAACTGCATGTCAAATGAGAAGATTAAAAGCTCATGACTATATATGTTGGCAACTCTTTCTTCTGACTGCCTTCATTTAAAAGGAACAGTAACATATTTCAACTTTTAGGCAAGTTTTAAGTTAATCTTTTAATAGATGCTGAATTCAAAGTAGTTTTATTAACATGAGTTCGGGAGAAAATTTGGAATTTGTTTTAGTAGGGAATTACTTTTTACTTAATCGTAGAAAATGTTTTAGAATACATGATCATTGAGAATAAAAGGTTATTTAAACAGTTTTAATCTTTTTATTTCCAGTTGTCAGTGCTGTCAAACAAAAACTATTATGAATTCTATCACATTAAATAATTTTGACATAATTAGCAATTTGATAAATCCATTTTAAAAGGCTGTGACTTGCGCTCACATCTATATTACGCTGCCATGTTGCTATACTGCACAGTGAAACACGATGGACCTCTGCACTTTCAAAGCTACTTTATCACGTATGTTGACAATTATGTGCAACAAAGTAGTGTAGCAAACAATGACATAGAGTTCACAAATGCTTATCACTTCAAACAAGACAGATTTTATGGCAACAAGCCCCTTAGAAGCCAAAGAAAACCATTTAAAGTGTCAAACATATGTATTGTTCAATAATGAAATATTCCTTTGCAATCACTTTATGTGAAAGAAACCCCTAGGAAGGCAACAATTTAAAAGTCAACCTATGTTATGGAGGAGTGAAGCTGCTTTGGCTGAGATATATATGACATTTTAGAGGATTTAATTGCAACTGAGAAGCATGAGTCTTGTAGAGCACAATCTCCAAGTACTTCCACATTGCCTGACCAGACCTCCTCCTAGTTCAAGCCCTCATACAGCTGTATTTTCCATAGACACCATTTCCTGCAGATTATCTCAGCAATATCTCTTTGTTTCTAAATTTTTTATTTTTATTA
>NW_012153552.1:193902-195139 GCF_000956105.1 Propithecus coquereli | reverse complement strand
ATTTATGTTATCTACTTACATGAGAGTGGAGAATGACTACAGAGAATGTTCATTTTTAAAAAATACAATAAATTAACCTTAACTTATTTTTTTGTTTTTTATTCTGTGCTAAATACCATTTTTAATCCTTCTATTGATAATTTTGTTGACTATTCTTTTAAATTTTTTGGTATCTATTTGCTCAAAGTGCATTCTTAAAGAATGTTACTAAAACCTATTAATATATGCAGCAATTTGTACACCTTTGACCAATGAAGAATGATTCAGAAAGATTCGTATCAAATCTTTTGAATGTCACAAAGGTCATAATTTTTTCGGGACTATATTATTGCAGTTTCTCGCCACAATATTAGTTTTTTAAAATCCATGTTTCAAATAAATTGCTATTCTCCTTTGACTTGTGCATTTTTCATGTCATATATAAATTATATTTTGCTTCTGAATTCTGTCAATTTTTATTTGTTATGTTAAAACTGCATACTGACTTAAGTAGTTTTTTGTGAAATTTATCCTGTCATTATGGAATTTCCTTTTGTGATGCACATTCTAATCAGCCTTACTTTTCAACCATATACAAATTTGAGAACATATGCTCATATTTAAGAAATATAATAAAGATAACAGGCCCTGATTATTAATAAGAAATAAAAACCAAAACTCCTTATACATAAGGCTGTGTTGTGTGATTCATATTAGTATTGGGAATATGATATTTAATATATTGATGAATTGATGAAAATGTCTTGTGGAAATAAGAGAAAAACGCATAAAGAATTATATTTTCTTTTCCATGCCATTATAGTTATGTAAAGTTAGCTTAATGTAATATGTATGTTTCATGCTAATATTAAGAGAAATAATTCAAGCCATGAAACTTAAGTTTTCTCTTCATAACATATCTTTGGGTCAGGAATAGTAACTGATAGCACGAAAGAAGAGCATTTATTTCTTCTGTTCCTCATTTTTCTTATATGAAGAATAGAGATAAATTGTCATTACATATATGATAACTATTGAATGTCTTTAAAGTTCTCTGATACTAAATATTAAATATGAATATATTCTTAAAAGTAGTAGTATAGCATGACTGCTTCCTCTACACATTTTGGAACTGGTCTAAAAATATATGCATGGTAATGAATAAGTTGTTTAGGGAGATGTAGTATGTTTTCAGACACAATAAATATGTTGACATTGTAAAAAGATGGAAGTAATTTTTATAAAAGAAAAGAAATGT
>NW_012153552.1:182785-183812 GCF_000956105.1 Propithecus coquereli | reverse complement strand
GGCAGGTGCAAAAATTCAGTCTACAATACCCACCACCTGGACTCTTTCATTAACATTTTACTATATTAGTTTTATTATCGACCTTTCTGTCTGTATTATCTCCCTCAATTTATTCTATTTATTGATGCATTTCAAAGTAGATCGTAGACACCTGCACACTTTATGCTAAATGCTTTAGCAAGCACATCTTTAGTTAGAGATCAATATGTTTTAGAGTTTTTCTTTGGCTGTAAAACTTACAAGTCAGGAAATACACAAATCTTAAGTGTATATTCCCTGTGCTTTGACAGATGCATACACCTGTGTAACCCCAATCCATATCAAAATACAGAACATTGCAAGAAACTCACAGAGTTCCCTCATGCTCAATTCCCAGAAATACTGTTAAGAGTTTTTTCAGAATAAATTTGATTATTGTATCATTCAATATAAAATCAATGTTTATACTTCAATATTCGCTTGTTTCAAGCAGCAAGATGGTTTTGAGACCCATCTCTGTTGCCTTTCATAATAGTTCATTATTTTTTATTGCTGAGCAGAATTCCATAGAAAAAGTACACAACAATTATTTTAGCATTATGCTATCGATATACGCTTGGGCTTTTTCATGTTCTGGGCTATCATGGATAAAACTTCTATAACCATTCTTGCACAAATCATATTAGAAGAAAACTTTAATTTCTTTTGGGTTATATGTGGGATTAAAACTGTATATGGTTAGTTTGTTTTTTTAAATAAACTTCCATAGCTTTGTCCAAACTTGCATCATTCTCCATTTCATCATTGTTTGAATTTTTCTTTTTCTCCACATTCTTGCCAAATGTGGTGTTCTATGTCTGCTTAATTTAGCTATTCCAGTGTATGTTTGGTGGTATCATTGTGATTTAATTTTATTTTTCATCATAACTAGTAATATTGAACCCATTTTCCTGTTATTAATTACTATTTATTTATCTTCTATTATTAAATGATTTCAAGTTTTTGCCTATTTTATTGGGTTCTTCCTCTTTTTATTGAATTTAGGATG
>NW_012153552.1:181323-182735 GCF_000956105.1 Propithecus coquereli | reverse complement strand
TGAGGCCAGACCCTTCACCAGCAAAAAGATTACAGTTGGCTGAAGGCTCAGATGATCATTAGCTTATTTAGCAATAAACCATTTGTAAATTATTAATATGTACATTATTTTTAGAGATATGTTATTGCACACCTAATAGATTAGAGCATATGTGTAAACATAACTTTTATATGCACTGAGAAACAAATAATTTGTGTGACTAACTTTATTGCAACATCCACTTTATTGTAATGATCTGGAACCAAATCCACATTATCTCCAAGGTATATCTGTATCGAATTCCTAATGCATGTTAGACTCATAAAAGCTGATGAAAAAGCAGTAATGAGAACATTTTCATTGAACATATATTTTAGAAGGTGTGTCAAAGGGTAACAAATAAGTGGACAAGAAAATTTAGTATTTGTTGTAATAATTTTTTATCATGATGAGAAATGGGATGATATAGGTAATAATAGGGAAATATATTCCTATTACAGATATGGTGCCAGGGAAGTCTGTATGAAGAAATCATATTTAATCTGAGATCTAAAGTGAGAGTATAATGAAAGTGTAGGTGAAAGAACATTCAAGGACAAATAATGTCCAAAAACTCAAGAACCAAAATTTGTGTAAGAATTTCAAAGAAAATCTGTGTAACTAAAGGAGGAAGATTGGATCAGCGTGAGAATGGTGAAATATGGGATAGAAGCAGGGGCATTTTTAAAAAAGCTTTTTAGAACAAAGTATGGGGTTTATTTGTAGTGCAATGGTAAGCTATTGAAGGGTTTTAGTATTAACGTGACTTGATATATTTTATATTTATGGTCACACTTGTTACCTCAGAATTTTTATAGCAGTAAAGGTGGAAGAAAAAGAAATTTGGGCATCTTTCAAAAAGTTAGAATAAAGATGATTACAGCTTGTCATCATCACATATTGACATATGTGATGAAAGTGGAGGTGAAGAAAATGGAAAATTCAAATTTATTTTGGAGGTAATATTGGCAATGCTTGCTCTCAGATTATACGAACTGAGCCAAAGAGGGTACAAATAATGGCTATTTCCTAAGTGTTGACTTTAATAACTGAGAGGATTCTTATACTATATTTAAAAAATGGGAAATTGCATTTGAAGCATGACAAATATACAATTGTATCAATATATTTATGCAAAGACCTTAAAGGTGTTATTTGAAATGTAAATCCAGAGATTAGGCAAATTTCTTAAATTCAGAGACTATTAGATGCAAACTACCTCCTTATACAACCACTGTATTTTCTACCTGAATCTTCATCTGTATTTTCTTTTGTATCTCTGGTTATCTTCTCATAGCTTGATACTTTTTCAGGAAAACATTCCTCATCATATGTGTTTGATGTATCAAACATTAATCATCGCATGTGTTTTATATCCTAAAAGGGTGTTTTTT
>NW_012153552.1:179878-181273 GCF_000956105.1 Propithecus coquereli | reverse complement strand
TCTGAAGCTTACACAGCATCACCTTCCTGTGCCATTTTCCAGGCTTGCACCAACGCATACCATTAAACTCATCTTTATCAAAGAGCAGTAGGCTTTGCACTGGAGATGGGAAGGACCAATATTCTCTTGTGGCAATTCTCTCAATATTTCAAAATTTATTATTATTATATCTATTATGGCGATCTGTGATCAGTCATCTTTGATGTTACTATTATAATTGTTTTGGGGCACCACAAACCATGCCCACATAAGACAGCAAACTTAATTGATAAATGTTGCCTATATTCTGACTGCTCTACCAACCAGTCATTGCCCCAGTTATCTTCCTCTCCTTGGGCTTCCCTATTCCTTGAGACACAAAAATATTGAAGTTAGGTCAATTAATAACCCTACAGTGGCCGCTAAGTCAAATGAAGAAATGCAAGTTTTTCATTTTAAATCGAAGGCTAGAAACAAGTAAGCTTAGAGAGGAAGACACGTCAAAAGCTGAGATAGGCCAAAAGCTAGGCCTCTTACACAAAACAAGTAGCCAAATTGTGAATGCAAAGGAAAAGTTCTTGAAGGAAATTGGAAGGGCTACTCCAGGGAACAGACAAACGATAAGAAAACAAATCTGCTTTATTGGTGATTGGAGAAAGTTCTAGTGGTCTAGCTAGAAGAGCAAATTAGGCACAATGTTATCTTAAGTCAAGGCCTAATCCAGAGCAAGGCCCTAATTCTCTTAAATTCTGTGAAGGCTGAGAGACATGAGGAAGATGTAGAAGAAAAGTTCAAAGCTAGCAGAGGTTGGTTCACAAGGTTTAGGAAAAGAAGTCATCTTCGTAACACAAAAGTACAAGGTTAAACAACAAGTACTAATGAAGAAGCTGCATCAAGTTATCAAGAAGATCTAGCTAAGAAAATTGATGAAGGTGACCATACCAAACAACAGATTTTCAATGTAGATGAAACATCCTTCTATTGGAAGAAGAGGCCATCCAGGGCTTTTATAGCTATAGCTAGAGAGGAGAAGTCAATGCCTGGATTCAAAGCTTCAAAGGCTGACTCTCTTGTTAGAGGCTAATGAGGCCGTTGCCTTTAAGTTGAAGTCAATGCTCATTTATCATTCCAAAAATTCTAGGGTCCTTAACAATTATGCTAAATGTACTCCATCTATGCTCTATAAATTGAAGAACAAAGTCTGATGACAGCACATCTGTTTACAGCATGATTTACTGAATATTTTAAGCCTACTGTTGACACCTCTTGCTCAGAAAAAAAAAGATTCCTTTCAAAATATTACTACTTATTAACAATGCACCTAGTCACCCAAGAGCTCTTTTGAAAATGTACAAGAAGTTTACTATGGGCTGGGTGCAGTGGCTCACGCCTGTAATCCTAGCACTCTGGGAGGCC
>NW_012153552.1:174253-175913 GCF_000956105.1 Propithecus coquereli | reverse complement strand
AAACTGAGAATGTTATGAAGGTATAGTTATTCTCATGATTTGCAGTAGTTATGTTCTAGACAGTTTCCATGAAAATTGAATTAGCAAAGATTGAACCATCGTTCGTCCTAGGGGAAATACAGGCAGTCCTGTGAGCCTCTGACCATAATGTTGTTATCAACCAATCAATACATAATCTTGTTTTATGTGTGTTTCTGCGTAAAGACACTTTATTTATTATATATTTTGACTCTTTGACATTGAACTCACAGCCAACGGCATTTGTAACTCATGCCTGAAAGAAACTTATCTAACAAATATGGTTTCTTCATAAAGCGTATTACAGCCGTCTTGTACCTAGGAAACCAGACACCACTTCAGCACTATTCTTAGAGCCTTTTAAATAGCAAAATTACCAAAAAAATGCACAAAAATGTGACACTAAAAAGACCCCCAAAAAAGACACTTATTTACAGTATAAGAGCTTAAACCAGATGGCAGAATGTTGCCTCGTTTGAACTCTTCTGGGAATGTGCCCATCAAGTGACTCAAGTCTTTGCTGCTCTGCACATGTGCAAGTTTATTAATGACCATGAAAGCACCCTAAATATTGGTTTTGGAGTTACAAATAAAGTTTAGTGAATTCTCAAATACAGAGTCTATGAAGGGTTGACTGTACTTGCAGAACAGCCATTTAAAAGTGTAGAAACAATTGTTGGAAGGTGGACTATGCAAAAACAAAGTGTGGGCTGTGTTTGGTCAGTTGGCTATACTTTTCTGACTCCTAATTTAGACTACTCATGGGATCTTCCTTTATTCACTCTGTTCTTCCCTGAATCTACAGTCACACAAGGGACAGTTATCTTTCTGTAATACAAAATGATTTATATAATTTTTAGTTTGAATTTATCCAAAGTATTTCCGTTATTTCTGTGATAAAGTCCAAATGCTTTACTTGTCCCACACATTCCCTGCAAGTATTCAGAACTAGGTCCTCTGCTTCTTGATGTTATTGGAATACACTAAATTTTCTTCTTGATGTTATTGGAATACACTAAATTTGCTTCTATTTCCAGACCTTTGCACATGCTTTTCTCTAACAGAGAAAACTTCCACTCCAGACCTTTGCAAAGAAATGCTTTATATCTTGTAGATGTTTGCTTACTGTAACTTGTAAAGAAAAGTCTTCTCTCTGAAACAGTTACCCCATTACGTTCTTTTATTTTTATGCTGATATTTTAGTATCATATTACTATCTAATATTACATTAGTAATTCACTTACTTACTTTCTTGCTGTCACACACTCTTTCCCTACGAGGACAGGGATCTTCTTGTATTTGTTCAACACGTGTCTAGGTAACAACTTGGCACTAGTAGACCCTCAATAAATACTTGTTCATGAATGAATGTGAATAATTACACATATTCTGTTATTGTGTCACTCTATGCACTAAAGTGTAAGAATATTTACACAAAATTTGAGAAATAAAAAAAGCTACATTTATTTTTATTTTTTATTTCAGAATATTATGGGGGGTACAAACATTTTGGTTACATATAATTCCTTTGCTGCATTTTTATTATACTTCCTCCAGATCTTGCCTTTGCATCTTTAAATCCTCCTTACAATTATACAGCAACTGCTCGAATCCTTTAAACTTTCCAAAGATTCTTCCAGCG
>NW_012153552.1:173075-174203 GCF_000956105.1 Propithecus coquereli | reverse complement strand
TAGGAGAAACATTATTTCCTTGATTCCAGTTTTCAGAATAGGCAAAATGAATGAGTCAGAATATGAATCTAATAATAATATGATCAAATTAAACCACAAAAGTTTCTTTAGTAAAATATATTAAAAATGCATTAATGTTTTCTATTAAGTGAAGAGCTTGTTTGAATTTTTAAAATTTAAGGTCTCTAATGAAAAGTGTTAAAGGAAAGTGAAACTTAATGTGGTGGCAAGTGTATTTTTGTAACTATGTATGATAAGATATTACAAAATAATGAAAAAGCAGATATGTACTTTTAGTTAAAATAATAGCATGAAGGAAAATGGCATGGAAATGTTGACAAATAAAACTGTTACAGAAATTAAAAAATGTTCTTTTATAAATCTCATGATAACATTTCTCATTTCATTTTAATGAGAACATAATAATTTAATTTATTTTAATGAAATGTTAGAGAATAAATTAAGCAAAATCAAACTCATAATGAGTGAATTTAGGAGGGAACATGTAGACATTGTGATGAATTACTAAATGCTTAGAATGTAATCATTGAAATTACTGGATAATAGATCTAAATTTCTGTGAAAAAAAAACAGAAATATTACAAGGAACAAAAGAGCTTCTGATAGTTTTCTCATTTATCAAGCCTAACACCCAGTTGTCACTGAGTAGAATATCACTGCTTCCACACTGTGTGTGTGCTCCTGACTTCCCCTAATCTGAGCTACGTCTCTTTTCTTCAGATCCACCAACTCTGCCTCATCACATATTTCTCAAACTCTTCCAGAGTTTGAAAGACTGGCACATAAATTGCAATAATTTCTTATGGAAAGCGTTTCTAAATTGGAGGGTAGAGAAAACAAACAAACAAACAAACAAAACAACAAAAATAGAAGTCATTTGTCCCATTCATTGTATTTCAGTTGCGGCACTAATGTGTGCTTACCAAACAGCAGAAAATATTTTGATTATCCTACTGAATAGAAAAACATACATGATAAGAATAAAGATGAGTGTGAATGTTAAAGGAAAAAAATCAAGGTGTGAAAATTTCCATTTTAGTTTATTTATTATTGACATACACTAATTGTACATATTTACTGGTTACTATGTGATTTTTTTTTTTTTTT
>NW_012153552.1:157871-159930 GCF_000956105.1 Propithecus coquereli | reverse complement strand
CGTGTATATGCAGTTACAAAGAGCAAGATCTAAGATATCTGGAAAATAAAATTTTTTATTTGCACTCATGACTGCAATGCAAGAAAAAAAGGAATATGAAACACCTGTAGTGTTAATAATTAAGATCTATTAATAATATCTACCAATAATGAATTAAATTGCTTGAGAAATGATGACACCAATAAGTATACAAGCATTTGATTATAGGGCTATTCATATTCTTCAAAAATTTTTGTATAGAATTTAGATTACAGTTCCTACTTGTTTTATTGATTACAAAGTAAGAAAGAAAAAAATGTGAAATGGACAGAATCAAGAAAGATAAAAGTTATATTTTACTAATAAGATAATGCAAGACATCAAATAAGATGATAATTAAAAGGCAGTGCTCTGTTACCCTAAAGCTCCATATCAAATTTTTATATACTTTTAGCTTTTTCTCCAAAAGGCAGCTTATTTTAGATGAGTTGCAGAGCTTACTCCTTAGTAGTCTCTATGTACCACCTACTCTTTTTTTTAGTGCCCTAGAAGAAAAGTATAACATCAGATAGGCCTTATTTTCAGTATTTTTCCTTTGTAGGCACCACATTTTTTCTACATGAAAACTTGTAATATTTTTCTTTTAAATAATGTTAACAGGATACTTTCAGGTGAATTTTCTTTTTCTTGTTATTCTGACTTGGCATTCTGTGGACTCCTAATCTGCCAACTCAGGTCCTTAGCTCAGGGAAATTTTCTTCCATTGGTTTAATTACTGCCTTTTCACCAAATGTGTTACACTGTGGATAATGACTTATACGGATCACTCTATTCGTAGAGTTCACAGATCTCTAAGGCTAAAGCTTATCTAGAAACTCCTATATTTTTAGTCCTCTCCCCGAGTGCTTCAACTTGGTTCTCCAGGTTCTTATCCACCCAATAGAGGAGAAAATCTTGTGCTGATTTTCTCTGCCAGAGCACTACCCAAGTGCTAGACTTCACTTGATTCACGTGACCTAAAGTATATGGAGAAATTTAAGAACTTACTTAAAATTTGAGAGAACAACAAAAGAAGTTTTGTTGTTGTTAGGGAGGTGGAGTAGGAAAGAAATGTTAAAGTATTAAGATCTGAATTCCAATCTGTTTTTTCTACGAGGCTTGCTATTTCAAACTCACAGCTCAAACATTCAAAGCAGAACTATGCCTTACACTAGCTAAGTTTCTTACCTGAAACTATCTAGTCTGATCATTCCAATTTCTAGCTTCAAGGGAATGGAACAAATTACAGATGACATGATATTTACTATTTTCCTGTTTCCAAAAGGTGGGTTTTTTGTGTGCGTGCTTTCTTTTTCCCTCACATCTTTTCTTATTTCATTCTCTCTCCTTATCTTCCTCCCTTTCATCCTTCTTTTTTTAATAAAGTATACACTGTGAATTAGAACATCTGCCAGGTAAAAGTTTATAGGATCTACTAAAGCTATAAATTCAAATATTACCATTTCAATGTCTACTCCAATTTGTAGAATGAATTTGTTTGCTTCATTCTTGGTATTTCACTGACTAATTTAATTGTGTAATCAATTATTTACGTTTCCCACTGGAGTTTGAAAAATGTAGATGCTGACTGGACAGCCACTTTCTAACAACTTCACATTAAGGAAGAAAGACACAAAAAATTGGTGTTTCGTTTTCTCTTCCACATCAAGAAAGCACTGCAGCACACTGAATATATTAAGGTTTAACTGAATGCAAACAAAATATTTAAGCCATACTTTTCATTATTCTTCACCTAAATTGACCCTTTCATTAAATATACCTTTGAAGGGTGTTCATATGTCATTGATGTCTTACACATTAAATATTAATAATATGACATGAGTATAAAGTTGAAAATTTATTTGTCTTTGATTAAATTTTAAAATGTGAAGTGGCGATTTTATTGATTGCTATTCATATTTTGTAAGGTGAGAAGGAAGACCTATTGTATCTATTTCAATAATTTTATCTTCAAAAGATATAATCTGAATACATTTTTAAACTTGCTTCTTCAAACATACTGTCTATTTGTCTGCTGTGG
>NW_012153552.1:156007-157821 GCF_000956105.1 Propithecus coquereli | reverse complement strand
ACGGCCCCGGCAACTGAATAAAGAGGCAAATGCATTCAGTCAGTGTTAAGTTAATGTTTGATCCATGAAAGATGTGGCGTTCTTCTTAAGGAAACGTGGCAGATTATATTCATCTTTTATTTCCAGTGATTCCTGGCCCTTAGTAACTATTATTAAATAAATAAATTAATGCATGAATGAATTTACTTCATACTCAATGACTCTCTTCACCATTAAATCTTTGCCAAGACAGTTGTCATAAATGTGGAAAATTCTTCCTTTGACAATATATATCGTATATCTTATATGTGGAATAGGGATAGTCTTCTTTCATTCACAAATCTTTTCTTAATTCTCAGGACAAAAAATTCTCATTTGAAGAGGTATCTAACCAAAATTAATATGATGAAATTGAAGATTAGAATGTTTTCTAATTGTTATATACATATATATATATATATATATATATATATATATATACACACACATATTAGTCTGTTCTCCTTGTTTGGCTAAACTGTTCCAGGTCATGGTAGTATTTGTGCCTCTGAACCAACATGCTTGAAAATACATCAGGATTTAGTATTTCGATTTAGTGTTCAGTTGACCTAGGCATGGGTAAAACAGGAAAAAGAGACTTCAGAATTATAGCAAGATGCCCAAATCCACACTATCTACTCATAATATCTCTGATTCTGTGAACTATAGAAAATGTTTTAATTCTTAAAAATTCACAATTATAAATGAATGTTTATCTCAGTAATTGTATTTGTAGTTTTTGAGCCACATATATGCATAAAAATTAATGCTTTATTACTCATTTACATTTAGGGAAATATCTCTCTTAATTTCTCTTGAAAAATTTTAAGCACTTTTTTTCATAGCATACTTGTCAGCTACATGTAATAATAGTAATTCAACAGAAATCATTTGATGTTATAAAAATAATCATTGCAATTCTTACTCAAATATTTCTTTTAAAATATGTGATATCAAAAATAATTTTGTTACAAAAATCACAATGAAAGGTCTTCTAGATTTAATGTCAATTTTTGTCTGTTAAGCATATTTTATACCTAAAGCAGTCAAAATTAGGAAAAATTGCCTTTATGAATTACAGTGATATGTTGGCTAGCATAGATTAAAGTTTGTAAATTGACCTAGGTATATGCAATAGTCTGGGACATAAATTGCCTTAATTTTAATAAACTTTATGTGCCAAAGTTCATTCTCCTTGAACATACACAAAAAGGATTCCCACCATGTTTTAAACTATCTTTAATATGTCAAGTATAACAGTGACCAGGAATCAATGCTACTTCCAATTTCATTAATCATATTAAATCGTTTTAGCACATTATAGCTAACAAGTTCACTTAGGAAAAAAAATAAGAATTTGCACTATATTTGGGGCAACAGTTTCTTGCCTACAAGCTGTAATATTTACCAATATTTCAAAATCAATACTTATTAGAGGAAAGAGGCTATAACAAGCAGAGTGTTACAATTTTTATTGGATTTTTCTTGCACCATAATCAGGCCTGCAAGTAACAACTCAGGCTCAGGCTACATTTGAGGAAAGATTTTGATATATACTCATGTCAAATACATGGTTGCAGTTTATATTTTTTATCTAGAAAATAGATTGCTATTTCAAAAATTGTTTTCTTTCCTTATTACTTCCATTGCTTCTCTCCTACTTTAAATTAGAGGTATCTAAATATATCGATGCCATCACAAATGCTTTACCTGCAGTAAGTTATAACATATAAAATTAATGGAATAATCAGATGCTCCAAAATCTTATACAGCACATGGATGGGTTTGTAATATTT
>NW_012153552.1:150647-152035 GCF_000956105.1 Propithecus coquereli | reverse complement strand
ATCATCTATTTATTTGTCTTTTATTGATGAGCAAGGGATCCAGTTACAAAAACCTCTCAGAAGACCTCTTTGTGGTTTCATTTGTTAGGGGTATACCAATAGCTGGCAAGGTTAAGTAGAATTTCTGTTCCATGATTTGCTTAGATTAACCACCTATCATAGAACGGATCATATGGAATAGAAGATGTATTTTCTGATGGTTACATATTCAACAAATGCAGTTTAATACTATATATCCATATAAGAAAAAACAGAGAATACTGCTTTAATGTAGCATTAGCATTTAGGATCTATGACACATTCATGTTATCTGTGTCTAAATGAGTTACAACTAGGATTATAGCTTTTCTGTTAAGGGGCATTTGGATATGTATGTTGGGTAGGATGTAATTTTAATTGTTGCAATGCCCTAAGGGTGATATTGGCATACAATGGTCACAGGCTGAGGATGATAAACATTCTATAATTCATGGATCAATCTCTAACAATTCCATATGTTAAGAAACACTGATTAGAGTATATATATGTAGAAAGATACAGATAAATAGCAATATCAATATAAACATTAATACATGAAGAGACAAGTACATATATAAATTTATATATAATAATTTTACATTAAATATCATTTGAACATGTCCTAACATACATGCATTCAATTATTCATTTTGACAATGATAAACTTTATATGAGCCCTGTGATCCTGGACAGCAAGAATGGTAAGAAATTTCCCCAGCCTTTCATGTCCTGGGAAATAGCTTACTTCAAAGATCCATCCTTCTTCTTATGACTTAGATAAGACTCAGGAATGCCTCCATTGTTTACCTATGACAAGGTCAAATACAGACTTACCAAATTTCCATTCTGTGCCTCATAAATGATTACTTGTTCATAACCACTGTCCAATCTGCTCAAAATACCTGCTAACTTGATTTGCCTGACTTTAATTTTCTATCCTTCTCCCATGGCCTAGAACTGTAAATCACCCTCAGCCTGTACTAGCATGGAAATATGGAGCAACCCCTCATTAACGGCCCCTCCTGAGAATCTAATAACCTTGAGAAAAGACATTTTCTCTTCGACTGCTCTATCAGGCCACCATTCATCCCACTTCCCAGTACTCAGTACTTACTGTCTTCTTTAATCCTTCCTATAAGAGAAAATTCCTTTCTGCCTGATCTACGAGAGGCTTGCAGATCTTGTATGAGGGTTTCCCTACTGCAACAGTCTTTTCAAATAATGTCTCTCTTTATCTAAGTCCAGATTTATTGTCGACAATTTATTTATTCATTCATCAATAAATGTTTATTGCCTGTATGCTAAACACTAAGTACACAGGGCTCACCAAACTGCCTTGGTAAGCTCTGTGTTAAACAAATGGGAGTAGG
>NW_012153552.1:137388-139967 GCF_000956105.1 Propithecus coquereli | reverse complement strand
AGATCCAGCATTTTTGTTTTGCATTGGGTGTTAAAAATTGTGTACCCAACACTTACCACCTGCTCTGTTGGTCTCTATTGTCAAGGGTTAAGTGGAACAAATGCTTGGAGAAAGATAGGTTCCATGTTTTCTGTGACTGAGTGAAAGGAGATCGTAGTGTTTCAAATGAGGAAGAAGTGCAGAGTAAACCACTAGTCATCTGGACTCCGTTTTTTTTCTTTTGAGACAAAGTCTTTCTCCTTTTCCTGGCTAGAGTGCAGAGTGCAATGGTGTCATCATAGCTCACTGCAGCCTCAAACTCCTGGGCTGGAACAATCCACCTGCTGCAGCCTCTGGAGTAGCTGGGACTATAAGCCTGAGCCACTATGCCTGGCTAACATTTCTATTTTTTGCAGAGATGGGGTCTCCAACTCCTGGCTTCAAGTGATCCTCCCCTCTTGGCCTCCCAACGTGCTAGCATTATAGGCCTGACCAAACACACCTGGGCCCCTCCCCTTCCTTAACTGTTGAAACTGTGCACTGTAATTCATGTTCAGTCACTGAAAATTCTCTCCTTCCTCAAATTCTTTTCTCAATATTCCCTTCACTTTCTTGCTCCCCAAACTGGATCTTTTCTGAGACACTAATTTCTATTAATCCATTTAAGTGGTGGCTTCTTTTGTTTTTATAAGCTTTGCAACAATAGGTCTATAAACTGAGTAGTTTGTCTTCCTTTCTATTCAAAATTGCTTCCAGGCCATTTTCTCCTTGTCTTTCCTAATGCCCCAGCACACACATAATTAGACTTAACCCACCACTGTCCCTCTTCATTACAGTAATGTATAAATCTCAATCTTGCCTATTCTTTGAAGGTCTTAGCTCTAGGATTATTTTTACTTTCTGTAACATAACACCACTCCTGTCCTAATGGTTGGTGATTTTATCCATGTAGTCTTGCTCTCCTTCTACTTTTAGTCACCCATCTTCTCCATGGCCATGCAGTAGGCTTTGTCATTGCAAGTAATTTGAATTACTATACAATATTAATGTAAAGTATTTCACTCTAAAGTCTCTGCCTCCTATCTTCCAAGCCCACTCACTCTTGAAATGCTTTCAATAATCCTTGGTCTCCACCAGGATTTACAAGCTATTGATCTAACCACCTTTTCCCCCTCACCTACCTCTTTAAACAGCCTAAATTCCATACCTAATTGTTAACCTCTTTGCATAATTTCTAGACTTACTTGATCTTCTCTCAATTTCTTGGCAAAAACATAATTGTGGTAAAATTGAGTTTTCTGCATACTCTCTTATTTCTGTTACTAAATATGGCTGGATCAAACTCATAACTATGCTTACTGGCATAATTTTAAATTCATGCTTGCTCACAAACCTCAAGAAGGTCAAAAATGCATATTAGCAGTCATACAATATTTTCTTAATGCATTCACTCTCCTACATGACTATTACATAATATAACATTCCCTCATCTTTGAACCTCTGATTCCCTGATTCTAACCTCTCTCTTACATGATGACTATTTTTCTATTTCTCTTCAAAAAATAGAACCAATTGTAACATCTCTTCCACAAGCTTCCAATGTGGTCATATACTACATATTTTCTTTTATTGCTATAGATGAATTTCTCATTTCTCTAGCAAAGACCAACCCATTTACTTACATACTAGGAATTATTTTAATTACTTTGGGACATGGATCCAGGAAGCCCTTTCTGTTCCCTTGAATCATATTCTCCCCATTTCCTGGATGTTTCCTGGTAGAACATACATGTTATAATTAAACCCATATTTAAATACAAAATCCCTATTATAAATTCATAACCCCAAGTTATCTCTGCATTTCTCTACTTTTATTTACAGAAAATACTCACAATTATCTTGACTCTTAATTTCTTTCCTACTATTTTCTGTAGAAAATACTCAAAGCAGAGTGCCGCCCTCACCCCTTATTATGATGGCATGGTATTGTATCAGTTAGCTAAACTGAAATTATGTTTTCCAAAATCCCTTTCCCTACATGGTCCCTGGTTAGAGTTAATCACAAGTGAAATTTGTGCGATATTTTGGAAATACAATCAGCATTTATTTTTATGTTCTGAATTTTGGTGTAGGGTGCGGTGCCATGGTACCTCCAGCCTGTGATCGCTGATCTGCTAACACATTTTGTTGATATGGGGTAGTAACCAGACCTATGCTTTTTCTATATCAAGACAAATTTCTTCTTCCAGCTGCTCCGAATCTTGGGCCAGGTGTGTGTTCAAACCTGTGGTAAAAGGTGCCAGCTGTCTTGCAAGTTACCATGACAACAAAATTGGAGGTGGTGAGATACACATAAGGATGCCAGTTTTGCCACTTTATAAGGCATGTCTAACCAATCATCATGTGAGTCCATGAATAGACTGCAATGACATCATTCATTTATGTCTAATTTAAAAGGAAAATTAGCATTCTTGTGTATGAAATTGATTTTTGAAGAGAAAAATAAAATAGCAAAATTTCACACCTTTGTGCATGAATGGGTATGTGCTTGTGTGTGTTTATGTGTGTGTTTGTGTGTGTGTGTGTGTGTGTGTGTGTGT
>NW_012153552.1:135015-135338 GCF_000956105.1 Propithecus coquereli | reverse complement strand
AGTTTTATCACCTTTTATGGTCATTTGAAAGTAAACGGCATATTTTTTAATGTTGTAATTTGCTTTTTATTATGCAGTATTCAATTTTAAAACTTGAAGGAAGAATCAGGGATCATTTATTCCCTTTATTTTAATAAAAATCTATCTCAGTCAATACAATTATTTGGATGGGGACTGGAGGAGAAAGGGAGGGGAGCAGGGAAGGACAGAGTTCAAGTCTTTTCAATTAGAGCCTAAAAACTCTCAATTTTATACTATTTCTAGTTATTACCTTCTTAATATAGAAGTTACGCTGTGAAATTAAAAAGCAAAAATTATGGACC
>NW_012153552.1:129463-134740 GCF_000956105.1 Propithecus coquereli | reverse complement strand
AAAATCTAAATGCTAAAATTTTGTTGGAGGAACCACTAAATACACAGAAGAAACTTTCTTGAAAAAACCAGTCACAAAATATTTTTAAAGTATCCTTCCCCCATGGTCCTGCAGGCTCATATGTCAAGTAAGGTCTTATGTTCCTTTAAGATGTCTCATTTTATCAAATTCAATAATTATTTAAGGATGATAAGAACTAGTATTAGCATTTCCAGTAGAAATTAACTAGCAAGGGCCATAGAGATTTTTTGGGGGTGATGTAAATAGATTCTAGTATGAAATAAAATTGATCATGAGGATTGTTACATTGGTGCATACATTTGTCAAAATTCAGAACTGTACACTTAAAATGGGCAAACTTTATTGTTCATAAATTACATTTTGATACAATTAATTTTTTTGAGTTCACTAAATAATCTGAGAAGCTAAGCGGACAACGCTGTGAATTGTATACATTAATTTATTAAAAAAGCAGTTTTTGATATCTCTCAGGAGAGAAAACTAAAAGGCTAACAGACACCTTTCCATCCCTCCTGCACATCTCTTTCGTGAAAACATAGCAGCAGTACACAGTTGAATAAGTGTTCAGAGATATTAGGTCTGGAATAAATCTCAACTATTCTAATAATAATAAATATCAGTTTCCTACCATTACTCCCTTCATGGCCCAGGGTAATATGGTAGTTCAGCTCTAGCTTTTTTGTGCAGAGGCTTCATCTTTCCCAAGGTGGCCCATGGGAAATGACCCTCATACTGGCAGGTATGTACGACTCTCCAATAGTACCTAAAACTCAATCATGAATTCATTGACTCACTATTGTTGCTTATGTAGCTACTTTCCAAAGAGAGTCCTCTATTCTATCTCACCAAATATTTTCTGCCACGGTTATTTTAGCTTTCTTTTTCCTGTGTCAGGTAACAGTCCACAGTACTCCTACATCGGGGACCACATATTAATCTCTCGCAGGATGAAGTCAACAATCCCTAACCTTGATGTGAAGGAGTTAATATCTAGTATAGCTCGTCCATGATCCACTTTGGAGGAGGGAAGTGTTAAGACTCCCAGAATGTTTTCATTCACCAAAAGAAAAAACAAAAAAAACCTCTAAAAAATCCTCCTGCTCTCTCATAGCCCTCAGAGGAGAGATTGGAGAGTCCTTGAAATGGTTTTAGGGCCTGTTCTTTGTCGATTTTGCTTGACGTGCCCTTTCATATACTCGCTTTTTAGCTATTGTGTTGTTACCAAACTTGAAAGTGAGATAAGTAGATTCATAAGAATGTAATTGTGTCTATTTCATTAGCCAGTAAGTGAAGAATACATTTATTCCTATGTACAGGGTGCTCTTGTATCAGAGGAGAAAGAGCAACTAATGGTGACTAGTGGATTGAGAAAAGTTTCACAGAAAAGGATATTGCAAATATGCCTTGGAAGAAAGCAGCTTTCCAAGCAGAAGTGGAAAAGAATATTCTAGTAAACAAAATAAATGATACAAAGAACATGGCATTATTCTCAGAAGAACAAATAACTGTAGGCAGCTGTAGTGTAATTTTGTAAAGAAATTTAAAAATTATATGAAAAAATGAAATAGGATGAGGTCTTAAAGTGTGTTAATTGATATTTTAGAAATTTTAGATTATGTCATGTAAAAATAGGGGTTCTTAGATGATCCATCAAATAGTACATCAGTGACTCAGAACATTAGCTGTCATTTTGTCATTACTCAAGTATATGAGATTTATTGTAATGACGATGATTATTAAAACTTTTAAATAACCACATTATAACTTTGAACGTGTATTTTGAAACATAATGACAGCAATGTGAAATATGAATTGAAGAAACCAGAATTAGAGATGTCAATCAGAAAATCCTTTCAATGGATTATATGAAACGGTGAAAGCCCATATTAGAGCAGTGTCCAAAAATATGGAGAAAGGTGGATTACATGATGTGAGCACCAGGATAAGGGGAGATTTGGAACAGAAGGATGGCATATATCCTTTGCGGGGAATTTTCTGAGAGGTGGAGCCTACAGGCACATCCCATTGTCCTTAACTTTTGAAAGAATAGCATGAAAAGACAAGTATAGTGAATTAAGAGGTAAAATAACACACTCAGTTTTCTATACAGACAAGATTAGTCTGGGAAAAAAACACATTTTTTGTGGGTCAAGAAGAAATTACAAATGGTGGAGGCATGCATGGGTAGCTTGTAAGCCTGACAAGAGCCTTCCCCTGAAAGCCAAGTGACCAGCCCGATCTCAGCAGAAGATCTGTATGGACTGGATCTGATTCTGGAAGAAGTGGTAAGAAACCATTTTCATTCAAGGGATCAAACGTGAAAGGAAGACAGTAGGTAGTACACAGAGCCCACAGAACAACCTAATCCATTGCCCCAAAAGGCTTATGTTGATTCCTATACATGGGAGAATGGCATCCTTGAGTTAGCCCAGTGGCAGGCGAAACAGTTTTGCAGAGTCTTCCATAGAACAAAAAAGAGGACAATCTTCTCACCCTCCACCAAAGTCTGCCAGACTTTTTATTTCTGTGTTTTTGCTACCTGGCCACAGGTATGTGGCAACTCTGTGAGATTAGAAGCAGCATATGAAGAACAGGAGGGAAAAAAAGTATTCATAAAGAGAGTGGAATTGGAGAGAGCATTGGAAAGAATGACTGATTTGCTGATACCTGATTTGGAATATATGTTTTTCAAATGCATATATTTCTACATGTGCATACACCCATGTATATGTAAGTATACACTTATATTCCATACACACACTCACAAATGTGTGTGTGTGTGTATAGGTAATTTTCTGCTTCCTAAAATGAAGATTTGGAAAAGAGTACGTAAAGTAAGTCCTCACTTGATGTCCTCAATAAGTTCTTAGAAAATGCATCTTTAAATGAAACAACATATAACAACACCAATTTTACCATAGGCTAATTGATGTAAACAAGAGTTGAGTCCCTATGGCAGACTTCTGACCACAAAAACATCACCAAACTTCTAAACAAAGAGCAAAACACATCTAATATTAACCATTGAAATACATGTGAGCTATACATACATTTAAGAAAGATTAATAAAAACAAGTAAGATAATTATTTAGCTAATCATTTCAGTTCAAGATTGTGGGTGGCAGGAGCACATCCTGGCAGATCAGGGCATAAAGGAGGAATCAACCCTGACCAGGTTGCCATCCCATTGCAAGGTGCACTCATATACACAGATCCACATTTACATTGGGACATTTTAGACACACCAGTGAACCTGACGTGCATATCTTTGGAGTGTGGGAGGAAACCAGAGGAACCAAAGGAGACCCACACAGATGTGGGGAGAATGTGCAAACTCCACAGGGAAAATGGCCACAGAATTGATTGTTTTTTTTTTTCATCAAAATTATAACAAAATGACTAAAGGAAACAATACTATTCAAGAACCTGCCCTGTACTTACAAGCACATATGCATATCTGACATAAGATGTGTAGAGTGGATCCTTAATATTCATGATTCTGCAAATTTGTCTACTGGCTAAAATTTATTTCCACAAGATGAATACTTACTGCACTTTTGCAATCATTCACAGATGTTGAGTAGCAAAGAATTTGAACTGCCTGATGTACAATACCCAGCCAAGGTCAGAAAAAAGGTCAGAAAAAAAGGTCAGGTTCTGCTTCTTGTTTCAGCTATCATTCAGCGATGACCTTCGGATGGGGCCAGTAGGGGTAGTACAATGTAGTGTAAGAAGCTCTGGTTTGGGGGAGAGTTGGATTGGGTTTGACCTTTATTTTCTCTTTGGTAAAATAAAGAAAATAAAATCTACTAGGGTAAGCTGTTTTTAGGATGTAAATTTATAATCTCTGTGGGATGGAAGATGAGCTGGTAAAATGCTTGATTTTAATTATAAGAAAAATAAAGTGTTACAATTCTATATATATCTGATTCAAGATTAAGACATAAATAGTGGATAGAATAGATTATTGATGACTTTTTAACAACATTTTTCATAGAGTTTAATCTGCTTTTCATAAGTGAAGAAGGTAAATAAGTTAAAAAAATATTTTCAGTGAGCATACACTATCTTTTCAAGATGTTCAATGATGAAAGGAAGAAAATAAGGTAAACATAAGAAGAAAAGGAAGCATTTAGGAATAAAATGAGTAAATTGAAATTCTGTACCAAATATAGGAATTGGGGGGATAACTGGGAATTAAACATTCAGGAGAGTGACCCAGGGCATGGTGGAGGTATTGAGAGAACTCACATCTAAGTGTTTTCATTTTCCATGTTCATTATGAAGTAAGCTGTCTACTGGAATGTGGGCAATTAGTTTAGAGAGAATGAGGATGAAGGGTTTCACAGCAACCACTGCACGGAAAGAAAACTAAGTTGGGATAAGTAATACCATTGGTGAGCAGTGCTTTATTTCCCACGAGTTTGGAATTTGAAACGGTCATTCTTTGGTACTAATCAGCCCAGTTATGTAATTTTCTCCAACATATCCCAAGGGCTTGAGGGTAGAAGCAGAGAAAGCAGATGTTTAGATTCACTACGTGAAGGGTTTTAACAAGATGTGCAGTCGAAGGACGAGAAAGCTAAGGGAATTAAGGATGCTGATGCGAGTACATTTAGAGTGATTTATCAAGAAGTTCAGGCTGGACAGAAAACAAAGTCAAGTCAGAAAGCTAAGGCACTAAGTAAGAATTGATGAGAGAAACCCAGGTTTTTTAAGAGAATAGTATCTTTCGAGATAGTGATCAAGTGATCAGTCATGAAAATGCTGAATTCTAAATCACAAGAGCTAGAAAAATCCAGTAAAAATATAATTTGTTTTTGCCGAAGTGAAGCTTATGAGAGAAGTAAAACAAAAAGGAAAAATATATGTTTTTAACTAATCATATTATGTTAAAGTTGTCAGTATTTATGAAGAATCAGTGTGGAAGGTAAAGTAGCTGTTCTCTACCTGTGCCTTCAGTGGATGTGAGGAAAAACGTGAAAAGTGTTATGTTAGATACCTCATTCTACGTACACTTCCCTTACTTTTCATAAAGTTTTGACTTTGTCTATGTATTTCTTTTTAATTTACCAGGTTTATCAGCTATGAGGTACCATAACATTAAAAATCACAAGTCTCAGGAGGGTAAACCACGATCATTTCTGTATTTATTGATAGAAGGTAATTTTATGGACTCTGAGCTTTTGGACTTTTTTTTTTCCGCCAGTAATTTTCTGTTATACTCAGTCTTATGCAATAAATGCTGTTAGTAAA
>NW_012153552.1:125072-129208 GCF_000956105.1 Propithecus coquereli | reverse complement strand
CCTATGATGTTATTATTTCACCCCGTCAAATACTGCTTGAAATTGGTACAAAGGTCCACCCTGGGTTCAGGAGACTCTCTCCCATGAAAAACCAGGCTTTACTAAGAATAGAGAATTGTTCTTTGACCAGCTTACCACTCTGTCAATAACCCACTATACAAATTTAAGAAACTGCTCTTCTTTGCACTTTACTTGAGTACTAGATAACCAGTTTGTGCTTGGAGAAATGCTACAATATCCAGCCATTATTTTCAAACATTTTATAATATCGGACCATGTTATATTTCTTACAAACTGTGAACTTGAACAAGTTATTTAGCCTCTCCCTCAGTTTCTGTATTCGTGAATGAAGATGGCAATGTTTGCTAGGGCATATCCTAGGGCATTTTAAGGAGTAAAACTATGTGTAATATATTTTGAACAGTGTATACCACAAGATAAATGTTATATTCATAAATATCGTTACTAACAACATTCTTATACAAATAAATCTTAAAACCATGAAAATATGGAAATAATCAATAATGATTATGGTTGAAATGTGAATTGAGGCCAGGATTCTGGCATAATAGAAATCAAAGAATGTGATAAAAAATATATTTGGGAAGAAGATGATCCAAGTGCCTTCTGATGAACTTTTTTGATACTTCCATTCAGGAATGATTGTATCATTTTACATTTGGAAAGCATTTGGTTTTTGTGGCCTAGCTCTAGGAAGGAGTTCATCAGCAAAACCTCCAGAATTGAAAATATCTTTTCTTTTCACAACTGGTCTCTGCTAAACATTCCTAAAAATGAATTAATAAAGTAGACAACCCACAGTAACTGTGTTTCTGTTGCCGGGTTTTACCACAATCATATTGATTATATTTTGCAATCATTGTAGTACTCTTTCACTGTATAACTTCCTAAATCCACAAATGTAATTTGGATCCTCATTCTGAAGACTTAATCATCTGCTATACATAAAATATCATAATTCATTCATTAAATAAGCATTTATTGAAAGACTATTTTGTGATGTGCTCTATAGTAAAGTCTGTCTTTTAAAAGATCGATATCGTCCAACCTCTGTTTTCAATGTAGATAACTTGGAAGAATATCATTTCTACATCTATCAAAAATGCTAAACAATTTGCAAATTTGTAAGTTCTCTTGAACCCACCAGAAAAGTAGATTTTTGGTAAACTAACTGACCAAAAAGTTAATGAAAAATGGTTAGTTTTATGGAAAAATCAAGTGCAAGCAGTTATTTAGGGAAGGAATGGCTGGATAGTGGGAAAAAAAATTAGCTAGAATTGTAATGATCTGCTAAAGCATAAGGGTGGACTAGTGGAACAATAAATGGGGGATGCTGAAGTAAACTGGAAATTATACTTTTGCAGACTCACAAAAAAAGAATGGGGGAGGGTGACAGCACTAGGAAAGAACATTTATTGTGCAGGCCTAGGGGAAGGGGGCATTAGCTTCTGCTTGAGATCAACACAAGCATTTATCTCGTGTCATCCCTAGTGAGAGAAAGCCTTAAACTGCCGGGGAAAGGGCACGAAACTATTTTGATTTTATGGTTTTGGTGAAAACCCATTGCACCTTGGAAGAAAAGATAAAGGGGGAAACCAAAAAGACCTCTCTACCCAAAGGAAAAGGAGAGGAATATATCCTGAAACCAGATATACAGGTGGAGCAAGAAGAGAAAGTTCACAAAGAAAGTTCCAGGATTCATAGCCGGAGACAGAGTGCCTGACTCAGACCCATGGTGAGTGAGGAGTGAGAACACTGAGGAACACTTTCCTGGCCCCCTCTGCTCTACCGGAATAGCAAGCATCAAGTATCAAGGAACTACGATGTACTTCTTTAAGATGGGAAAGATTTAAGGTGCTACCTTAAGAAACTGGGAAAAGAATAACAAGTTCAAGTGAAAGCAAGTGGAAGGAAGGGTCTACTGAAGATAAGAAGAGAAATCAATAACACCAAGAATGAATAAATAAATAAATAAAGACAATCAAAAAACAATCTCTGGTTTTTCGACAAGATAAACAAAATTGATGAATTTTTAGAGAGACTGACCTAGGAAATTTAAAACTGAAGAAGATAAAAAGTACACATAACAAAAATAAAAGAGGCAAAATCACAGAACTTACAGATATGAAAAGCATATTAATAAAAAACTTCAAACAATTCTATATTTATAAATGCAAAAGCTTCTATAAAATGAGAAAATTCTTTCAAATATACAGGCTACTGCATAATAAAGTAACCTAAATATTTTATGTCTTTTAAGTTATTGAATTTGTAGCTAACAACTTTCTAACAAAGAATACTCCAGATGGCTGTCCCGATGAATTATACCAGGAAGACAATACCAATTTAATACAAATTCTTCCAGAATATGGATAGGAAAGAATGTTTGCCAGTTTATTTTATGGTGCCAGAATTATAGTGGTAGCAAAGTCAAGCAAAGGCAGTACAAAAAACCAAACTACCAAGCAATAAACTTCAAAACATAGGTCAAAAACATTCATCCAAAAAAAGAGTCAGACTAGAAAAGCAAATCCATTAATATTTGATTTTAATATTAAAAATAATATTATGTTGTATACTAGTGGGGTTTATCTGGGGCATGCAAAACTGATTTGATAACAGAAAATCAGTGAAAGTAACCATGTTAACATAATAAAGGAGAAATACTATGTTATCATTTTAGTAGATGCAGAGAAAAAATATTGACAAAACAGTCAACACCATTCATGTTGAAAGCTCCAGTACACTAGCAATAGAATGGCACTCCTACATAGTGCTAATGAACGTAGACAAAATATCATATTTATTGGTGAAAGACTTAAAGTTTTCTCCTGACGGTTGTCCATCTCTGAGCACAGACCTGACAATGTGTCCCTTTTCCCCCAGCAGATTGAAAACCGGAGAAAACATTCTCTCTCATTTGAAAAACTAAATTCTCAAGAAACAGCACTTTTAGACAGCACAACGCAAAACTGTAGCACAACAGTGAGAAAAAGGTAAATATTGGCTGTCTGTAACAAGAGTCACAATATCCAAAAAACTAGTCCTAGCTAAAAGTTTTCTCTTACAGCTAAATTTTAGAAAATATCTTTTAAAAAAAGGTAAGGAGAGGCTCTTACTGCCCTTGCTCTTCTGGACCCTGAGCAGAGATCCAGGAGTCTGAGTGATAAAAAGTTTACCTTTTCTACTTAGTCACAGTTCCCATGATTCAGCTGCAGTTTTCAGGGTGAGCAGAGATCCCAGCCACCCCACCCTCCCTGCCAAAATTCTTGGCAGGAAAATTTTTCCTCTTACATCTTGGGTCCATTGTTTGGGTGCCTGCAAGGTAAATGACAATAGACAGATTAACAGAAGAAAAAACAGGCTTATTTATGTGTGCAGGGGCGTACACATAGGAATACGCAGGGATGTGTGAATTGCTGAATAACCAGATATTAAAGGCTTATAGTATTCTAAACTTAGCAAAATGGGTAGGAGAGTTTAGGCCTTCTATGGAAAAGCATAGGTGGTCCTATTGGCCTTTTTTTTTTTTTATTTCAGAGTATTATGAGGGTACAAACATTATGGTTACACTTTATATCTTTGTCTCACCCAAGCGAGGGTTAAAGGCATGCCCTTCCCCCCTACAATGCTCCCCATGTCCTTTAGTTGCGGGTTTTCCCCGCATCCCCCTAATTCCTGGAGAGTATTATTGCCATGTGAGCACCCTATTGTTACTCAGTTAGTACCAATTTGATGGTGAGTACAAGTGGAGCCCATTCTTCCAATCTTGTGGTGTCTCACTTTGGATAATGGGCTTAAGTTTAATCCAGGAAAGTATAAGAGGTTCTAGATCACTGTTGTTTCTTATGATTGAGTAATATCCCATCGTATACATATACCAAATTTTAATAATCCACTCATGGATTGATGGGCACTTGGGTTGTTTCCACATCCTTGTAATAGTGAATTGTGTTGCCATAAACATTCGGGTGCAGATGTCTTTATCATAGAATGTTTTTTGCTCTTTTGGGTAAATGACTAATAGTGCTATTGCTGGATCGAATGGTATTTCTATTTTTAGCTCTCTGAGGTATCTCCAAATTCTTTTCCACAGAGGTTGCACTAATTTGCAG
>NW_012153552.1:115227-123967 GCF_000956105.1 Propithecus coquereli | reverse complement strand
TATCAGGCTGATTTACAATGCAGACCACTACAACTCTGGTTGGAGAGAGGACAGGACTTAAACATGCTTTCTTGATTGGCTATTGAGGACCTTAAGCTTGTTTCAGCCAGTTTATAGACAAAAACTGTCTTTGTGTCCTATAGTTCACCTTTTGAGGTAAAGAGTCAAATTACACCTCATTTTACTGCTAAAAAACCATGCTCCAAACGAACATAAGGATGCATGTTGTATATGTTACATACATGTTTACTCATTGCTCGTGTGACGGGCTCCCCTCATAAATATGTGTAGCTTTTCCCCCAAGCCTGCTGATTATGTATGATAGCAGATACTGTGAGTCATAAAACATGACTTGTCCTTCCCCTATTCTAAGAGAGAGCATTTCCAGTCCCTCCTGGAGACTATCTCTTCCCAGTTTGTAAACTGATATGGCCAACAAAGCTCTATTTTCTAGCATTTGGCCAAACTGGTGTTCTTTTGGACACAAAATTAAAAAGTAAAAAGTAAATTTGGCATAGTATTATATTACTAGCATCAAAACCATAAAATAATTAAGTATAAAACTAACAAAATATAAGAAACTTCTATAAGTACACTAAAAACTTTAAAACATTGATAAAAGAAATCATAGGTGACCTAAATAAATAGGTAGATAAAGAATGTTAATGGATTGGAATATTCCTTATTTCTAAGATTGCAATCCTCTAAAAATGGGTTTAGAGGTTCAACACAATTATAATTAAAATCCTAGCAGATTTTTTTCTATAAATTGACAAGCTCATCTAAAAATGTATATGAAAAGGAAATAGAATGAGGAGGTCAAAAAATGAATGTAAATCAAAGTTGGAAGACTTAAGCTTCATGATTTCCAGGCATAATAAAAAATTGTATTAGTCGAGACAGCATGGTTTTGGATAAAGGGTAGACAAATAGACCAATGGAACAGAACAGAGTTCAGAAATAGAGACATGCATATGTGGTCAACTGATACGGAAAATGAAAAAGGTCATTCAATCAAGACCAGACAGCCTTTTTAACAGGTTGTGCTGAAGCAATTGAGTATGCATACAAAGGTAACTTAAATTCTAATTTTATACAGTATAGCAAAATTAACTTTTGAACTTAAGTCCAAAAATTAATACTATAAAACTTACAGATGAAAATATATCAGAAAATCTTTATAACTTAGGGGTAGGCCAAGATTTCATATATATTACAAGAAAAGCATAACCTTTGTTTTTCTTTTTCTTTTTTTTTTTCCTATACTAGGTTCTGTCAAAATTAAGGTCTTCTGTTCTATTAAAAATATTCTTAAAGGATGAAAATATAATCCAAGGATTTAGAGTAAATGTTTAAAAATTACATATTTGGTTGTGAAAGACTTGCTTTAAGAATATATAGAGAACACTCAAAACTTAATAAGAAAATGAAGAACTCAATTTTTAAGTCAGCAAGATATTTTAATTTTCATTTCACCTAAGATACATGCATGGTAAATATGCATAGAGAAAGATGCTTATCATTATTAATTTTAGGAAAATGCAAATTAAAATAACAATTATATACCATTACACAGATAGAATTGCTAAAATTCCTGACAATAGCAAATGCTCTCAAGGGGACACTACAGGAAATTTCATACTTATTGATGGTAACACGAAATGGTGTAGCCACTTTGGAAAAATGTTTTTTAGTTTAGTATGAAGTTGAACAAAAACTTACCACATAACTCAGCAAATGAACCTCCAGATATTTACCTAGGTAAATTGAAAAAGTACCTTCACACAAAACCTAGTACATGAGTGCTTATAGAGACTTTATTTTTAATTTATAAAATATGAAAAACATACCCCTAACAGAGGAAAGGATAAATACATACAATACATCCACACAATAGGACATCACTCAGCTTTAAAATCAATCTTTTTATACTCACCACAACAAGAATTAATTACATATGTATTACAAAAAGTAAATGAAACCAGACTCAAGGACCACATATATATAATATTGGATTTCATGTATACAATGTTCTTGGAAGGGTTAAATTAGAGAAACAGAAAACAGATCAGCTGATTCCTGGAGCTGGGTTTTAATGATGAACTGACAACAGAGGGGCATGAAGAATTTTTTATGCCTTTGAAGTATTATTTGCCTTGGTTATGGTAGCTACTTGACTAAATTTTTGTCAAAACTTACAGAACCATGCTCTAAAAAATTAAATTTCAACTGAAAAAAATTATATCTTATTTCAAAAATTGAAACTAATTAACTGATGAAAAAAACCAACAAATAAAACACAATTTCCGATGTTTAACATCTTTTCAGTATTAAATTTTAACTGAAATAAATTATGTCTTATTTCAAAAATTGAAACAAATCAATTGATAAAAAAATCAATGAATAAAACTCAATTCCCAGTGTCTAACATCTTTACAATAACAGTAGAGACATTTATTGAAAAATAATAAAATATATCTAATTCAATTATCAACCCCCATAATATGCTGAAATAAAAAAAAAAAACTGTTGAATTTATTAGGCAAGCAAATAGAGGAATGCCTATTTCAGCCACAAATTTGAGTAGATATACTCCCTGTGGAAAGGAACTACAGGAAAAGATAAATGATTTGTACAGTTTAGCTGAGCAGGGCAAATGTATTAGCAAAAGAAGAGAAATATAACACAACATAGTATGAGATTTTTGTAAGGAGAGGTTCAGTTTTGTTCTAATTCAGAGTATGGCTCACAGATTGTAAGACAGAAACCTTGGGAGTTAGGCAGGAACAAGACCATGTACTTTCTATTTTAACATTTTAAGGTTTTTTAAATATTTTTTTCTGTAAATAATGGAAAGTCATCGAAAGAACATAAATATAAAATTGCATGATTACGTATTCTTTTGAGAATAATTATTCTTTCTTTTTTTCTTTCCTTCCTTTTGTCCTTTTTTTTGCATATATTTATCAGTATTGATTATGTTTAAGGTTAAAGTAGTAAACAATGTAATAGAACAGGCCCTTTCTCTAATGAGATTATGCTGCAAAGCAAGTGACAGAACATATATTTGATAATGGATAATATAATACAGCATGATATACTTTCAGGTAATGATATATACAAAACTGAATAAAGGGATAGAAGGAATAAGAAAATTTAAAGATTTCTCTTTTTTTCTTAATTAGGTGATCAGCAAAGACCTCCTTGTAATATGATATATGAGACAATAATAGTAAAAGAAAAAAAATAATCATGTGAATGCTGTGGGAAAACCTTTTAGGCAGAGAAAATAAATCCCAGAGGCACAAAGGCCAAATTGTGCTTGATCTGTTAGAGGAACAGAAAGAATAGTAGATCAAAGTGAGCTGAAAGAATAGTGATAAGAAAGAAGTTTGAAGAGCTTTTTCAAGACCATGGAAAACTCTTTACATTTCTGGTAGGCAGAATTTTACAATGGTCTCCAAGATTCCTATCTTCTTGTATACTTGCTCTATATATTCCCTTCCTGTTGTGTGTAAGTAGGACTTGTAAAAATGGTGCATGCCACTCCCATGATTATGTTACATTATATGGAAAAAGTGAAGGGAATTTGCAGATGAAATTAAATCACCTAATGAGTTGACTGTGAGTTCATCAAAGTAGAGATAATCCTTGATGGACCTGATCTAATCAGTCAAGCCTTGTTTTATAAGAGGAACTAGAAGGAGGAAACTTGGAGCAGCAGAGACCTTCTCTCGGTAACATTGAAGAAACAAGCTGCTATGAGTTCTACAGCTACAAGGAAAGGAATTCAACCCACAGTTGTGTGATTTGGGATGAGTTTGAAAGAGTCATGTGAGTCTCACCTGAGCCCTGGCCAACACGCTGATGCAGCCTTGTGAGGCATCAAGCAGAGAATCCCACTAAACTATGTCTGTAGTCTTGGAATACAGCTGTAAAATAATAAATGATTGCTGTGTTAAGGCACTGAATTTATAGTAATTTGGTATGCAGCAATAGAAAACTAATGCCGTGTCTGTCTGATGAAAAGTCACTGCAGGGTTATAAGTAGGAGTGGCACTATAAGAATTCTTCTGATTTGGTAAGAATAATGGTAGAAATAGTAAGATTTTCTGATGTTTTAAATGTGAGGAGTGAAAAATGAGGGAAATCCAAGCCGGCCTCAAATGAATGCTGTTGCCTTCTACTGAAATGAGGAAAACTGGGGTAAACATGGAGTTTTGTTGAATTGTAGGATGAAGAATTCAGTTCTATACTGTTGTATTTGGTGTAACACTTAGACATCCAATTAGATAGACGTTCAGTAGACATCTGTAAATGTAATTCTGGCACTTTGGGAGAACAAGTTAAAAAATTAAAGTGTGAATCTCTAGCAAATGGGAGATATTTAAAAATATGAAAGATGATACGATTACCTAGGATGTGAGAGAATACTGAAAGGAGTCTATGATCAAAGTTAAAAATCATGAGAACATTTAGAAGTGAGTAAGGGGAGGAGGAACCATTGACAAAGATTGAGAAGGAGCATCTGAGGAGGTAAAGGGATACTGGGAGTATATATTCTCCCAACAGTGAATAAAAAAATGCTTTTAAAGAAGAAAGGGTAATCAACCATGTCAAATGCTTTCAAGAAATTAAATAACATGAAGACAACGAACAAATCATTAAAACTGGCAAGATGGAGTTCATTGGGATGTGGTAGTGCAGGGATGAAATATTCACTTCTGGTTATTTACATGCTGTCAGTGGAAAATTTCTGAGTTAATCATCTAAAAGTGTGATGCCTGATGACGCTTAGGATAAAGAAGAAAGCATGAATTAGTCATCTTAGAGAATGAGACAATAAATTGACTGAGAAGCAATATGTTATCTAAGATTCTCAGACAGTGCTATATTGGGCTGTTTCATTTTACGAACTGAATAAATAGAAACTTTTGTGACAATTCTGTGTTTTAGTTCTTTCCTTATTATTATGGGGAAAAAGGATCCAAGTAATTGAAGCCTTTTATAATGGAAGAATTTTATTCAGGGGCCATGGGTCTTAGCTGTTGTATTTCTTACATACTAACATTTTCTTCAATGTTGAGGGACAACTAAGAGTGTAAAACTTCTGGACTCTCTGCTTGCTCACACACTATGTCCCAAGGTAGTAGCCATGGTGAGTTTAGAAGGACAGAAAGGAAATGCTTGCTATACCCTTGACTCTTTCTCTCCCTTTTTTGTGGAAACTGGCATTCCTGAAAAAACATGTGTCCTTCATTACCTTTAATTGTGTCGTGAGCTTAGAGCTTAAGTTTGCCAGAATTACTGGTATAAGTTAAATTTTTTGTCTAGCTCTGAGGTTCAGTGTTTTGAACCCACTTGTCTGCACTATGTTATGTTTTCTAATATTTATCAGATAATGTAGATCAGCATGTGTTTTTTCCTTTAGTATTTTAAATTGACTCAAAACTTGGCTGAAGAAGATAGGACAATTTATAGCTCTCCCTTGAATCACAAAGTGCAAAAAGGAAAGAACAGAACAAGCAGGAAGGAGAAGACTGAGAAAGACATTAGTGTATAAACAATTCTTCTCACGATCCAAAATCTGCAGTGCACAATAGAGACAGGTGTGTAGGTAGAGATGGTGAAGCCCAGAGTGATTGATAACAAACTTGGCTATGTTTAAAACATTCGATTTTTTTTTGACGTTTCCAATATAAACTCTTTTAAATTTAAGAATACTGATTAACACAGGAAACAGATTTAATTCATGGAATTGTTCATATGGTCAGTTACATTGTAACATGTTCATTTCTTTATCATTTATTGGCATTGTCAACAGAATATTATAAACCAGATCACTTTGTGTGAGTAAGTCTGTGCTGCTCGCTAGCTATGGTTTTCTGCCATGAGCTGATATATATAGACAAGTACAGATATATTAATGCTGTGCACAATTTTGCATGTGAAACACTCAATTTTTAAGGAGTGTCTTTACATTTATTTAGTCCTCTTTTTTCTTTGAACAATGATTTGTAGATTTCAAGGTACAAGCTATGCCCATTTTCGTTAAATTTATTCCTAAGTACTGTATTATTTTTGCTGTTTTTATTAATGGATTTTTCTTATTTTTATTTTAAGAAGTAGCATTGATTTTTGTGTATCAATCTTATATTCGGCTGTGGAAGAAAAATAAAACCTTATACACTGTTGGTGGGAATGTAAATTAGTAGAGCTATTATAGAAAACAGTATGGGGGTTACTGAAAGGATTAAAAATAATAGAACCACCGTATAATCCAGTAATCTCACTACTGGGAATATATCCAAAGAAATGGAAATTAGTACGTTGAATAGATATCTGCACTCCTGTGCTCATTGCAGCATTATTCACCATAGCCAAGATAAGGAATCAACCTAAGTATCCATTGACAGATAAATGTAAAGAAAATGTGGTACATATATATACACACACACACTATGTTTATTTATTTATACACACACACACAATGAAATATTATTCAGGCATTAAAAGGGAAGAAAATTCTGCCATTTGGGGCAACATGGATGCACCTGAAGGACATTATGCCTAAGAGAGATAAGCCAGTCACAGATGACAAATACTGTATGATCACTTGTATGTGGTATCTAAAAATGTTGAACTCGTAGACATGGACTAGAATGGTGGTTGCCAGGGGCTGGAGGTATGGGTATGGGAAGATGCTGGTCAGGGAGTACAAAGTTATAGTTAGACAGGAAAAATAAGTTTGAGAGTCTTATTGTACAGCATAGTGACTATAGTCAATAACAATGTATTAAATACTTGGAAATTGCTAAAATAGTAGATTTTGAAATGTTCTCATCACAGAAAACAATAAGTATGTGACATGATGGATATATTAATTAGCTTTATCGAACTACTTCACAATGTACATATATATCAAAATGCCATGTTTTATGTATATAATTTTTATTTGTCAATTATACCTTAATTAAAAAAAAATTATGTCCTGCCACACTGCTGAATTCATTTATTAGTATGTGCAATTTTGAAAACTTACCACTTTAAGAATAAATTTTATCACTTAATTGAACCAAAGAAGAGAGTACATTATAAAAGGCATTTTACTGACACTCTCTTAGATAGTATCTTGCAACTGACATTAGAAATTGTATCAATCAGGGTTCAGAAAAGGAGTACTCTCACACATACACACACACACACACACACACACACACACACACACACACACACTCACCCTTCTCTGCTCTCTGTAGAATCACTTTGTATCTGATGCTGGGACTTGAAGTCTATAAGGCAGGCAGTTGGGAGGAAAAACAACATAAAGAGAAAAGCATGAACCCGCAAGGATGGATTTATCCCCAAGTCAGTCTCTCACCAACTCTGAATTGATGTTGGTGGATGGTGGCGTCCTTTGATGGAGAAACTAGAGTTCTTCGTCACAGAGCTGAACACGTGACCTGGCCTATGACTCGCAGAAGCTGAAGGAGGCTCCAGGAAAAAGTGGAGCAGCTGCAGGCCCAGCGGTGCCACGGAGGCGAGCCTGGATTTAAATCGCAGCACACATGAGCTGCACCTGGTGACCATGTGCTGATGTTCCAGGTGATGCTTTACTTTTGGTTTCGCTTTCACTTCAAATCTGATACAAAATATTTCTTTGGTACCCTCTAACCTGAAATCTACAGGGAAGGGAATTTTGAGCAACGATGTCAGTTTATCCAATTTGACACATTACAAACCACCCCGATGATAACATTGGAAGTTATTTTTTAAGAGCAAACATATTAAAGCAAAATTTCAGAGCCTTAAGAACATTGAATAAATTGTGCCAAAAGTATTTTGAAGAAATTTAGAGCAAGTTGACATATCTGCTACCTAAACTAACCCTTAGAGTTACCCAGCATATTACTTACTTTTGAGCAAGACAAAAGTAAATAACATTTTCAAAGATGTTTTCTATCCTGTAGTATAATTTACCTATTCTAACTAAATAGCCCTAAACTCTGGTCCTTTTCATTTATTTATCTGTTTATTTTTATTTCAGCATATTACGAGGGTACAAATGTTTAGGTTACATATATTGTCTTTGCCCCATCTGAGTCAGAGCTTCAAGCGTGTCCATCCAGCGGATGGTGCACACCGCACTCATTAGGTATATATATACCCATCCCCTCCTCGCCCCTCCCATCTGCCTGATACCTGATGAATGTTACTACTATATGTGCACTTGAGTGTTGATCAGTTAATACCAATTTGTGGTGCTTGTTTTTCCATTCTTGGGATACTTCACTCAGTACAATGGGTTCCAGGTCTATCCAGGAGAATACAAGAGGTGCTAGATCACCATTGTTTTTTGGTGGCTGAGTAGAACTCCATGGTATGCATATACCACATTTTATTAATCCACTCATGTATTTATGGTCACTTGGGTTGTTTCCACATCTTGGCAATTGTGAATTGTGCTGCTATAAACATTCGAGTGCAGATGTCTTTTTTATAGAATGTCTTTTGTTCTTTTGGGTAGATGCCCAGTAATGGGATTGCTGGATCAAATTGTAGATCCTTCTTTAGTTTGAAAATCTGGAACCATGTGGCTGAAATATACATCCTAATAGTGTGGGCTTCTGGTGACCTTGCATATTTAAAGTTTCCATTATTCACAATAGGAACTTTCCTAAAACCAACCAACCAAACAAAAATGTTGTGAGGCCTTAGAACGACAATTAATTTTAAATTT
>NW_012153552.1:110742-113817 GCF_000956105.1 Propithecus coquereli | reverse complement strand
ACAACTAGTTTATACTTTACCAAGGTCACTTTGGGGGAAAAAAAAGAAGTAAGTTTGCTGTAAACATAGAAAAGCTACTGAAAATTCATACCTGCATGGGACAGGTGTTTCACTTTATAACTTTACTGAAATCAAATGGAAATACGTCTCCCATTTTGATAAAAATAATTTTCTCCCAGTAGGGAAGTTACAGGATAAATCTGTTCAATGTGCCAGGAAGGGATTCATGACCTGGCTTCTATTAACAGAAATGGGGTATCTTCCAGCTATATCTCCATAAGTTGCACTGAAAAATACCTCTGTAAGTAAAGATTCAACCCAAGGGTTAGTTTTTACTACGAGTTATAAACTTCAAGAAACTGGGTATATAATGGAAATGCTGACACAACCTTAAAGATAGCTGCTCAAACGGAGCAGCCACAATACTCCAACTCCTCTATTTCAGAAAGTGTGAGTGTTTATGTTGCCACTGGACAAAAGAATTGATGGAGAAATTACTCATGCCTGGTGAATTGCAAGGTAATAAAAGAAAATCTTGCTAAATAGAGCTTTGGATAAAATGGAATAGGGACTCAATTTTCCTCACAAAACTCTTTCTACAAGTTTTATGGTTTACTAGCTACTTTCTACAAATCCTGCACCTTGTGTCATTTATGGGTTCCATCTTTCATTTGCAAACATTTCACTGATGAAATAATTCCTATAACAATAATGAGACAGTTAACTTTGCACTTTCAGGGAGCAAATAAAAAGGCAGGAAAAAATAGCTTTAAAAAAATATCATAAAGTCAGGTTTTCAGCTTTATGATCATTTAAATTTAAGCTTTAAAAAATGCTTTTACAATTGTAGGTATCTACGAAACTGTTTATAATGTTATGGTAAACATCGGTTTATAATTTTTAGAAAGGTAGAGCTGTATATTTTAGAAAACATCCCATATAAGACATTAAAAATTTGCAACATAAAACCCCACTTTTTATTTTATTTCTCCAAGAATTTTATTACTTTAAGAAAATAAAACTTAATAAGACTTGTTTCCTAATTTATGAATAAATTGTGTCAGTACAAAGCTTTTCAATGTGGTGTTCAAATTCTGAAAATGAATTATGCCCTTTTATTTACAGGATTATTACTGAAAGCCTTTTGTATAATATGTATATAGCTAGCCTGGGGGATTGCACAATAACTGAGATACAGTAGTACTTGTTCTCAAGGATTTGAGTCTAATGGAAAAGACATATGGAAACATACAAAGGGATGTGATAAATTGTTTTATAAGAATGTGGTTGGGATAATAAGGAACATAGCAAAGAACTAATAATGATATTGGATATCAAGAAATCAGAAGAGGGCACAAAGATGAGGAAATATTTTTCATAAATCTTAAAAGGTAAGTAGTAATTCATCAGGTAAATGAAAAGCATATTTTCTGGGGGAAAGGTGAAGTAGAGATAAAGATGAGAATACCAGCATTCCATACATTAGGTATAGAATGAAGCATAAAGGCATGTGACCATTGCTAATATATCCAGGTAAGTGGGAAGATTGCTTGTTTATAATGACGAGAAGAAAAGTTAGAAAAGTAGAATTGGGTTGTACTCAGAGAACTTTCAAGCTATGTGAAGTAATTCTGCGCATTTTGCTCTATAGGATAAAAAATAGAAAAAAATTTAGAACAGAAAGCAAATAAATAAATAAATAAAAATGGTTAGAGGCACTCACTCTACATGTTTTAAAATAGGAATTATCATTTGAGAACTGAGTGAAATAGTCTAAAATAAAAAGTGTCCAAGAAAAAACATAGCCTAAAGATACAGATTCAGAAAAATAAATAAGAATGGAACTTGTATCTTTAAACAAAGATTTTTTTTATATATCTCCTAAAAAATAACATTAAATCCTAAGTGTTTGAAAAATTATGGCTAAGATGAATAGTTAAGTTTTTAAATACAACAGTTTCAGATTTGAGTTCTGTGTTGAAATGGATTAATGTATTAGCCTAGTTTTCCTCACCAATTAATGGCTATCTTATAGGATGTTTGCATTAATTAAAAGGGGAGGATATGTAGAGTGCTTGGCCTATAAGAAGTACTCAATATATGAGGCTCTGTTTTTACTTAATGTAAACACCCACAGGTTTATCTTCTTTTTCTTTATTTTTCAAGTCCACTAGACAGTAGAGCAATTGCCCTTTTGGAGTGCCTGTCCTCGATGTTGCATTGAGCTGTGACAGATGGAAGCTCAATAGCAGTCATGCAGAATATTTGCCAAATGGAACAGTCATCTGAAGAAGATGGCAGTAATAGAATTCTTCACTGCAGGACCCAAAGACCTACTGCTATTCATCAACAACTGCGGAACGTGCCTGGAGAGTCTGTGTCCATAACAATACCAGTAGATATTAAACAATATTTGCTAAAGATACTAAGAAAAGAGAAGCTGACCTTCAAGTTAGGAAATTATGATCTCTCTCTCTCTGTCTCTCTTTCCCTATCTATCCTCCCTCCCTCCCTCTCTCACATTCACAAATGAAATTAAGGAAGACTGAATGAAAAAATTAAAATACAGCAGAGGAAATATTCCAAGTAGCATTATAAGGAGCACATTTTTAACTTCTGCAAAGAGAAATATGGAAATGTTTAGATAAAAATCATGGGCTCAATGACTTAATATTTAAACAAAAAACTGATAACTGTTTTTCCAGTATAATTTAGAGCAATGTTATTCTGCCTTTCTTTTCCATCCTTTCTTTCTTCTTTCTTCATCTTTTCTTCCTTTGCTTTCTCTTACCCTTCCTTTATCTTTACTTTCCTTCCTTTCTGCTTCCTTCTTTTCCTCCTGTTTCTTCTTTTATTCTTCTACTTCAGAAAGGTCTTTTCTTTAAAAAAAAAAATACATGTAATTCTGACCTCTTGTTTTCTAACTCTATGTTTTTAAGGATCTTTTTAGCACATTACTTTCGAAGTAGCTTCACTAATTTTGTAGGCTGATAGCATTTCTGAGGTTTATACTGAGTTATTAGAATAATAATATCAGGTAAAGGTTAACTTCATGTCTCAAGGTTTTAATTTTTT
>NW_012153552.1:104086-109701 GCF_000956105.1 Propithecus coquereli | reverse complement strand
TGTGATTCCTTGGCAGTTTATAAAGCTAATCTCATCTCCTGCATTGGGAAGGCTGGAAGAGCTGAGCATCAAAGAGCTCCAGTGAGTTTGGATTCTTCACTCCATAAAGTCTCTTACAACAAAATCAAGGTCCTGATTACAAAAGTATGGGACCATGATAATTGAAATGAGTTCATATAAAAATTATAAAGCCTTCATATCCTTCTGAACCCTCATAAAGTGCTGAAGTGGCCCACCGTTCCCGGTGGAGGACTAGACGTCCTCCCCACCCTTGCTTGAATGTGATGCAGTCATGTATCTCAAAAGAACTTCCTTGGAATCTATTTCCATTTTCCTCTCTGGTCATAAGATAAATAACTAACATGGCCAGGTTGAGGAAATGCCAGTTTCACTAAGGAAGGAAAAGAAATAAATGCCAAAAAAAGTTACAGAACAAGCCAACATTTATGGGCTGGAGCCAGGAGAGTATGTATAGGACTGAAATTTGAGGATGATGGATCAAGGAGGGGATATAAAGTTGGATATGGAAAAGCTTGTTCGTATGAAACACTCTCTCAGGATACGTGTGATTTATCACTCTGATAAAGATTCAGATGGGATTTGGAAGTTTGGAAAAGCAATGGCTTCCTCTAAATGATATAGTAGAAATTTTAGAATAGAAGATGATGGAGGAAAGGATCAAAACATATGAGAATTTTTTACTATGTAACATCAGAAAATCCGCTGTGAAACTAATTTATCTAAGAGGACCCAGAGAGCACACCACTTACCAAAGTATCAACAAATTGTCTGATGAGAGGGGCATCAGTATGGTTGAGAAGATCAATAATGAATGCTTATTTGTAAGTCAGGACTGATAATAACGGATTCTACTACAGAAATAGATTTCCTAGCAACAAAAGGGGCAGGATCTTGAAAGTATAAAAGCCACGTGGTAACATTTAAACTTTAGAATCCCAGTAGATGAAATTATCACAATGAGTGATTAGGCCACAATGGAAACCAGAATGAATATACTCAAAGAAACCAGTCAAGAAGCAAAACAGGCCAGCTGTGGTGGCTCCCACCTGGAACCCCAGCACCTAGGGAGGCTGAGGAGGGAGGATTGCTTTAGCCCAGGAGTTCAAGACCAATCTGGGTAACATATGGAGACCCTTCTGCCCCCATCCCCCAGCTCTACAAAAATTTTTAAAAATTAGCTGGGTATGGGGGCCTGTTTCTGTAGGACCAGCTACTCAGGAGGCTGAGGTGGGAGGATCACTTGAGCCATGGATCATTTGAGCTTCAGTGAACTATGATTAGCCTGGGTGACAGAGCACCCTGTCTCAAAAAAAAAAAAAAAAAAAAAAGAAGCAGCAAAACATGTGTTGCTTAGGACAAAATGCTTTGGAAAAAGCTCCACTACTTTTGTAGACTTAATTTATAAAATCAAAGGAAGTCAGTGGAAAGTTGGGCTAATAGGAAGTCATTATCACCTACTTAGCTTGAAACCAGATTTCAGACATGCCTAAGGAAGAAACATGTGCCCAGGAGGAAGGACACTGCAACACCTTAGTAAGTGCTTGTAGTAATAATTACCCCAAATTTCACCCCAAAATTCCTGTGACAGTTTACTCATGTAACCATGTATTGGGAAAAAGTAAATACCCAGTCATTTTCGGGACTCTTAAACATAGGGCCTAATTTGACATCAGTTTTTAAAGACTGGAAGCATCATCACAGTCACCTTTTAAAATTGGGACACATAGAAGCCAGATAAAAAATGGAATCCTGTCATAGGTCTGGTTAATAGAGGGTCCACTGTGCCTATGTAGCCAATCATTGGTGATTTTTATGATCTGCAATGAGACTATCATATTACAGTTTTTTGGTAGTTTTAAGAGATAATTTCCCATCAGTCTTCCACATTTCTGCATGTCTTGAGAGCAGAGGCATTGTTTGTATTTGTTCTGCGATAACTTTTCAAGGATAATTGTATAACGAATAGCCTTGGCTGAATGAGACAGTGCCTTATGGTGAAGCAAATGGCAAGTTTGTTTATTGTCTGGTATAGTAAAGAAAATGTCTCCATCCAGGGTAAAGCAGAGGCATGCATAATGCCCGTTGTCAAAAATATGTGTTCTACAAGCTAGGTATTCCTCCACTGTGAAGCAAACACATTATATAGGTTGACTCCACTTGGACCACTCTGCATTGCCCCTGTAGGACCTGGAGAACATGGGCACCAATGTACATATGAAGTTCATGATGCTTGCTCTATTGTGTGTAATTAAGTTACATAATTTCCTCTCATTTAGAAGTCTTGCATTTTCTGTGGCAGGCTAGCTTGTGAGCTTGCAAGTAGGGTTAGAAGATTAGATCCTTCACAATTCTTGACAGGTAATTCACAGAAATTTCATGTGAGCTTACTTGCCTGTGGGGTAATAGCTATCATGGTGGTGAAGGTCAAAAGGAAGTGCCCCTCTCTGCCAGCCAAGGGAAAAACCCAAATTAATGTCATATCCAGGAGGAAATGATACCTTAAAGAAAAAGATGCAGGGTAGTGATCCCCATTATATCTCTATTTAAATCACCAGTCTGGTCCCTTAAAATAAACAAATAGATCTAAGAAAAAAGAATTTACTACTACAAACTCATCCAAGAATTAGCCCCAACTTCAGGTACCATAACAGATGTGGGTTTTTTTGTTTGTTTGTTTTTGTTTTTGTTTTGCTAGAACAGATTAACCTTCGGTACGTGATATGTTGTCATTGATCTAGCAAATGCATTCTTTATTTTTGAGTATCTGGGCGTTCTTTAGAAGGGTACATTGATTCATAATGTTGATGATATCTTGATAATTAGAGACCAACTAGTCACTTGGTAGTTAGTTTATTACACTGGACCTTTTACATCTGGGAGGAGTTAAAATCTGTCTTGCATGGGACTGATGAATGTCTTGACATGCCTTTCCTGCTCACCAGGTTCACATGTACCATTCCAAGGTATAAAAGAATATCTGATCCATAGTGATACCTCATAACATTGCCTCTGATAAAAGGAAAATATATTACAATATAGTTGTGGCAATGGGCACGTGAGGATGGGATCCACTAGTCTTATCAAATACTGCATTCCTCAAAGCCACTGACCTGATAAAGCAGTGAAATGACTTCTTAAAACATCAGCTGAGGTGCAAGACTCAAATTGATACTCTGTGAGGATAGGGAAACATCCTCCATGATATGGCATGTACAAGAAAATACCAATTTTTAAATGGTGTTTGCCCCTAGTAAACAGAAACCAAGGAGGGTAAATAGATGTAGTCCTGTTTCTCATTCTTCCAGTGACCCACTTGCAGTACTTCTTATCCCCATAACTTAGGCTCTGTAGGTCTAGAGGTCCTAATTTCTGAAGGGAGCAGGGCACTTTTGCTAGAGGACATAATAATAGTCCCATAAAATTTAAGCTATGGCCACCATATGGTCATTTCAAGTTCCTCATGCCCAGAGACATGCAAGTGAAGGGATTAACATACTGGCAAAAATCATTGACCTAATCATCAGTGAGTGGCAGAGCTATTGTTACAAAATAGTGGCAAGAAAGAGTGAGTTTGGCATTTAGTTAATCCACTGAGACTTCTTGTGGTCCCCCCTATTTTCAATTTTAGTACTAAATGGATAAATGCATCAGCCACTTGACATAGAAGTCATTAATGATGGATAAAAGTCAGTTTTGCCTCCCAGATAAGGCACTTAGATCAATAGAGATGCTATCCACTGTGAAGGGAATATAGAAAGGGTATTTATCCTTGAGAACAGTGCAGTGGGGAAAAAAAAAAAAAAAGGACTGTAAATCATCCCACTAACATGCATATCATACATTTCCCCAGGAGATGAGATAAGATAAAATCTTGGAAAACCTGAACCAGTTGAGATGAACTTCCTATTAGAAACATGTGGCTCAAAATGGCACAAAGCGGGTACTGCAGTAGGGACAGTGATGCATCCTGCTTCAGGATAAGGCACTCAGTCGCGTAGCTGGTATTGGCTGCTGACGTCTCACAGCTGAGTCTTTCTCCTGGAATTGCCTTGCCTGAAGGTCAGGCTGCACTGAAAGAGTGGTTCATACTGGGATATAAGGGCTCAGACCTCTTGTCTCGGTTTTGGGCAGTTTAGTACTTGGGATCAGCCGAGGCCTTTACAGCACATTTTAACTTCAACCTCTGCCCAGCCCTGCTTCCTTCACTTACTTACACTTTTTCCCAAATGCACACCCATAAGCTTCTTGTGTATAAATATTTAATTCAGAATGTTTTTTTCCAGTGACCTGAGACTAAAATACTTTCCAACTTAACATCTAATAAAAAATTATTGCAAATATTCATGTAGATAATAACTGTTTCTAAAGACAATCTGTGAACTTATGAAATATTGAGTGGCTATATATTTTATTCCTGAATGAATGAACAGGAAAAAGAATAGGGAAATGAGATTCACAAAACAATTACAGAGAGATGGAAAAGAAAAAAAAAACACAAAGATTCAGAAGAAGATAATATCATTGAAATTATTTGTAATCAAAAGCAGAAGAAATTTTAGAAAGTTGCTTGGTTTATTGCAGAAAGTATGTATTGATTTTTAATTTGAAAGGAAAATCCTATAAAGTTTACAAATAAAAGACCAAAGAAATATTTATTTTATTTCCTGTGGCTTGCAAAAATAATATGACCTCTATAGAAAACAGCATCACAAAGCTAGTTATATCTGAATAATCTCATCTATTCTCTAAGCTTCAACACATATTTATCTTGATGAATACTAAATCAGTTAATCTTCCCTACACCTCCACCTGAACTTCAAATTTTGATACATAATTTTTTTTTTTACCTTATATCTTCCTCAGAATATCCAGCAGGCATCTCAAAACCAATTTTTACAAAACCGAATTATTTCTTCATCATTATTTTTACCTTCCCTTCCCTTTCCAAACTGCATTTCTTTTCTCCAAGGTATTATATAGGTTGATAGCAAAATAAAGAACTATTGGAAAAGTTTAAATAGTATTCTTGACTTTGCATTCTTTATCATTTTGTACATCTTATTGTTCTTTAAGTTCAGCCAATTTACATTTATGTTTCTCCTTCCTTCTCTCTTTCATACTACAGAACATTATAGCCTATTATTATCTTCGAACTACTATAACAGCATTCTTAGTTGGATCCTGCCTTTTGGTTCTTCATCTAAATTCTTCACATAAACACCAGCAGTGTAAGTGTTCACCTTGATGAAATTGTTTAATGACCCTCTGTTTTCTGCAGCATTAAAAATCTCCTTAGTATGCCATACAAGACCCTTTATTATCTAGTGCCTGACTACGGTTCCATCCCCATTTCTCACAACCTCCATATGTGGTATTAATTACAGTTCACGCTTTGAATAATACAACTACTTTTCCACCTGGCTTCAAGATTCAACTCTGACCTCTTCTGGGAAAGCTTCTCCAATCTACTAGACACAAAATATGTAAACTCAGCAAAAATCAGAGTTTTCATTTTTTTCTTCATTCTTGTAAACTTGGAAGCAGTTCCTCCTCCAACAAACTTCAACATTGCTATATGTTGTATGAATTTTATC
>NW_012153552.1:89899-103061 GCF_000956105.1 Propithecus coquereli | reverse complement strand
CAGGCTGGTTTCGAACTCCTGAGCTCAAACAATCCGCCCACCTCGGCCTCCCAGAGTGCTAGGATTACAGGCGTGAGCCACCGTGCCCGGCCTGATTATTGCTTTTTGACTGTTGAGTATTATAACTTCACAGTCTCACCCTAAGTGTCTATTATTTAAATGTATTCATGGTACTCACTACCTCAGCCTGGGTTTTTCCCCAGAACAGTGTCTATGATGAAGATTTATGTTTGAGTAGTCTATTTGCAAATGTTATTCCAGAGAGCAGGCATGGAGCAGGCTGAGGAATGGAGAAAAGAAGAATATTAATTCATCACTTCCCATTCCCTATTGGCTAAGAGTCACCCATTGTTGCTCACTGTGCCTTAAGTCTCCTTCACTTTTGACTTTCATATGTACATGTTCGTGTACCTGGGATGATAAGACAACAAGAAGGTTGTGGCTGTAAGACAATCAGGTTGTACAGACACAGCTGTTGTTTTAAGCTTGTGAGGGACTAGATACTGCAGCAGTAGCTGCAACAGGATAGAGCCTATAGGATATGATGTATATAAAAGAGAACCAATGCACTTCTTATTAAAATCTCTACTAAATAATTATGTATTTTACATTTAGTTCTCTAACTTGACATATTTGTATGAAGTTAAGGTCTGTCCTGTTTACTGTTGTTGCATGCTAATGCCTACCACAGAATATGTTATAAAAATTCTTTGACTCAAAAATATTTTTCAAAGAAAAATGAAATGAGACAAGAAAATTACTTTTACTTTAAAAATCTTCATTACTACTGTTTCAAAAAATATGTTCCGACTGCTATATAAAATATAATTTTATTGCAAAAGTTGCCTGATGCAACCTCTAATAATGCTAACCAACTGTCTGCTTAAAGATCTAAACTATTAAATCTTAAAGAAAATGACATATTTTATAGGGTGAAGGTGAAGAATAATTTACTGAAATTCAGTCTTTTAATCTTGAAGAAATACAAATATTTCATGAATATGCATTTATATCACTCAATTTTTTTAAATTGAAAAATCTAATATTATTTCTGTGGCTTCTGATAGGTAGTAATGATTGATAATATATGTAGTTTTCCTTTGTTTTTCCAGAATTTTTCCGAGAAAGGTAAATTATGTTTTCTGAGAGTATATTGAATGTCTTTCAGGTTTCAGAGACATCTTAAGAAATTTATTTTTAGGGCAGCTTTCTCCATGTGTTTTGTGGGGATTGGGATGTCTGATTTAACCTCATGACTTCACATGTAGGATATTGTCATCATTTGTACTCTTTTTACAAGGTTTTGTACAAGGGGATTTTATTATGTCAATATGGTATAGAACTTCTGCACTTTCACAGAATATAAAAAGCTTCACTCCACCAGTTGTCTATTATCTACCCACAAAATGAACATTCTGCATTCTGCTGTGCAAAGTTATCAATATTTAACCAAAATTGACAGGACACTTGAAAACCAAGTGAACCAAGACTTATTACGGTAAAGCTGAAGGTCTTCTTTTCATGACATACACACTGTAATAACCAGTGATCTATACAACTGTAATGTGCTTGGGTCACTCAAACAAATGGGAATACATTTTTGGCTTTCATGAGTAGAAATATTGCTTTAACTCAAGGAGTTTGAACCAGAAAAGAAGTTAATTGCCTTTGAAAAGAGTTTGAGAATTATATTCTCCTATGACCTTGTGGATTTGCACAATGAGGTATTATTTCCACAGAGATCAGTACCACAAAGGAGCCCTAAGGACTACACTAAATAGTAAATTTTAAATTATATTGAAGTAAAGCAGTCTGCTTTATGTCAGTTTAGCATTCTTTCAAGAAAAGCTTCTGTAAAACCTCACCTGTCTTGTAAGCATAAGTTTCCAAAAGAAAAACAGTATGAGAACAAATAGCGTTGGTTAATGGATATGTGATATTGAACAAAGAAAATGGTTGAAACCCTTCTCATTTACTTTTAACTTATTTATTTATTCTTTTAGTCAGTCATCTTTTATAAAAAAAATGATCTATGTGTTTTTTTCTTGCATTAAAAAAAGGGACAATTTAAGACATGAGTTTCTTGCCCTCTTGAAGCTTTCTCTTGCTCTTGTCTCTTTCTTGGATTGCTGCTCCATATTTTTACATTAATATTTGCTTCTAACCCTAAAATAGCATCTGGACTTCTAAATTCATGTATTGGAATTTGATGTATTCCTGGCTCAGTTTACCTTTCCAGTTTTCATAACTCCTTTGGTGGCAGATGAGAATATTCAAGCAAGCAACCAAACAAACAAACAAACACAACCTCATCACTGTAGTGCTAGCTACAGCTAGAGAGATCTGACTGCCATTTGTCACCCCCCTCGAAACGGGCAGTTTTCTGGGATCAACTATTGAGCATTGACTATGTGCCTGATAGTAGGATTTGTATTCATCTTACCTATAAGATAATTGTAAAAGCCAAATGTAATGGTTCCAGCATTGAATTATTTTACAGATTAAAAAGCCTAACTGGTTTAATGAAATATTGTCAAGGTAAAAATAAAAATAATTGTTTTGTCTCTTAATTTGTAGGAGAAAAGAACATTAACATAAGTTCCTTGGAATTTATTTCTTCAGCATTTGAAAGAAAAGCTCACTTTTTTTGAAAATGTAAATAAAACCAAGTTTATATAACCCAAGTTGTTGATGAAGAGACCATACTCTGGTGAAAAAGTATGGCTAGACCTCATTAGGTTACATTCTGGTTTCCTGTCTGCTTATCTTACCCTTGGGATCTCCAATCAGTTAATATGGTAATATGTAGTTTTCAAGGAGCTCTACTTTTTGTTTAATATATTTACTTAACTGCTTGACCCTATGATCCGTTCCACCTGGAAGAGATGAGATCAGGCACAACATTAAATCAAAAATTTATTAGGCCTTACGTGATAACAAAAGGGTAAAAGTGAGGGAGGACAATATCCACATGGACCATCATTTGATTCATATGGCAGAGTCTTTTATTTTTGTCATCTGGGATGCCCTTAAACATGTCTGCCCCTAAGCAACTATATCTAATCCTCATCTTCCTAGTTTCAGTACCCCGTCTTAAGACTCATCTCTTTGCTGGATGAATTATAATCTTTTCTGGGAGAAACTTATACTGTTCAAACTCCAGTATGCTTGACTTTTAATTTGAGTAACTCAATGTTCATCCAAGAGTTGCATCAATGCTGTGCTATGGAGTTAGTTTAAAGATCGGGTATTTTAATGATCATGCAGAAGTACCGAAACAATAACCTAAATGTAAATGAGAGTATAACGGTCCCTGTACTGGATATGGACCAACAAACTGTGTGACAGAGCACTGCAGAAACATTTTAAGACATTGTCATGAGTTCAGCGTTGTAGCTTTCTATATGATCATATCAACTACAAGGTTCATACACATTTCTTACCTTGATTTTCTTTCCACAGATTGGAAAAAAAAAAAAACAACACAAGATAATAATCTTTATAGGAATTTGAAGAGTATGGGCATTGAAACCATTAGATGAATATAAAACTAATGGTTTTGTGAGGCAAAAATGGTCAGATTAAGTAATGCTTATGGTCCAATGTAATGATTTATGAATCAATTAAGGGATAGTGAATAACAATATTAAAATTGATCAAAATAAACTGAAAACAAACTGTGTCACAAGTTATAATTGGCACTCAAATAATTCGACTAATTTAATCTTTACAAAATCATTGCTGAAACATCAAGAAGTCCTCCCTAAGCAAGCCATCATAACTATATAGCTTCAGTTTGTTGATTGGTATTGCATGGCACCATTTATTCAATAAATATTTAATGAAAACCCGATATGTTGTTGTCCTACCAGACACTTAAAACACAATATTAGATAAGTAGATTGTGTTACAAACATGAAAATAGGATTAATGAAGATAACTTGATTAAGTTTACACAGCAGTAAGTAGCAGAATTGGGACATATGCTTTCAATGACTTTTCCATACATTTTTGAATCATAGCTCTACTCTTCCTTTATGTTTGTTACATTTTGCTTGAGGTGTAAAATTCATGAAAATCTTTGCACATAGGCTTTAAAAGCATTCATATTAAAATTTATATAAATGTTATCATAAACATTAAAAAAGTTTTCCATGTGATTCTTTTTTGAATATATTATAAACAATGTGCTTCAATGACAAAATATTTTCCTATTATGATCAGAAGATCAGATTCTTTCCTATTATGCCACAGTCTATCCATATAATGCATTTTACCTTCTTATCCCTTTATTTACATGTTAAATATACTAGGATATTACAGGTGCCCATAGCTGTAGCTTTATTCTCTTACCTTTATAGAACAACAGTATTTCAAACCTGCAAACAACTTTTCTTTGTGACTGATGTTGCTACTATTTAGCCCTTTGAGGTTAGCATTTATTGATTTTGCTTTTACTTTGATTGGATCTTACCTACCTCGGTGCTTCAGTAAATTGAAACCTTCTGCAGTTCATGGAAGAAAGCTAAGAGCAAGGCTATGAGAAAATGTACACTGACCTCAATTTGTTTCAGACTATATTGGTAAAATCATTGTTGCTGTGTTGCAGAAGTGACCTTAACTGGATTTGTGTAAATTTAATTCATAATATTCTAGACGGCCCATGTAAGATTGGCCTTAAGAGTAAGAATTAAAATAATTTAAAAATTAAAAATACCAATATTTGTGGCTGTTCTATACAAATATTAACACGTCTCACATGTATTAACTTCCATACATCCATTAAATCAATTCAACAACCTATGTGAATATCTACTGTGTAATAGGCAATGTGCTTGTTCTGGAAGTTACAGAAGAGAATATTGCATGTTCTGTCTCTTACAGAGTTCACAATATCGGAAAGGATGTACTGAAGTTATTTAAAAATTATGGTGTATTACAACAAATGATAAACATGTGAAATGATTAGAGGGTCACCATATACATTTTGGTGCAAACTGGGGTTCTTTTATGAGGAAAATGGGAGTCATTACTGATAGTTACGCTGCAACAATAAGAAAAACAGAAACTGTGTATGCAAAATTGGAATAATGGCGATGCTAGCCTGGTAGAGGTAGAAGATTCCCCATGAAACTTCTGAATTTAGCCTTGAATTGGGAGCTATTAGAAGAGAGAAGGGGTACACAAACAAGAAAGGAAATTCAAGGCATATGGACCAGCATGAGTAGAAGCACTGTGAAAGAAAAAGGACTTGGGAAATCTCATGAAAAATACAGCAAAAGATATAGTGGGCAGATATAATTGGGTAGAAACTCAGACCAGATCATGAAGGTCATGTTCTGTTATGTCAAGTAACTTGATATTAATGTTGTCCAATGATTCAAACATAATTTAGAGCACAAATTCTGAAACTTTGCTGCCATTAGAATCACATGGGAAGGTTTTAAAAATCCAGATGCCTAGCTTGCACCATACTAATTAAATGAAATATTAGGAGTAGAATCCAGACATTAGTGTTTTTAAAGATTTCCAGGTGAATACAATTTTCATCCAAGTCTGGGAACTACTAGCTAAAGCCATATCATAACCTGTTTCTGGGCAACCTGGCAACTTCTTAAGAAAATATTCAGAACAACGTCCAACTACATGGCCCTTCTTTATATTTCTCCAATATGCCAAGCAAGAATCTCAACACGTTTGCACTGCTTGTTTATTCTAACTGGAATGCTTTTCAAGAAGGTATTTTGCATCAGACTCCCTAAAACTTTATTCTGATCTCTGCGCAATGTCAACTGCTCAAATTAGCATAGCCAGACCACCCCAAGGAAAATGGTAACTCTTATTTCTTTTTCATCCAATTATGCAAAAATCTTATTACTTAGAGCTACCTAACATTATATATGTATTTATTTGTTTGGCTATTTACTTGTGCTTTACACATTAGACTATGAACTCAATTGATGGCAGGGAGATTATAACCAGCTTTACTTAAATAGTGCCTGGCACATGATAGGTACTTGATATGTATTAGCTAAATGAAAATATTATTATGAAATAAATAACAGGAAAGGAACCATCCTTTCTGTTGCAATTAGAATGCTTCCATTTTTTTTTTTTTTAAAGAAACGAACTCTTCCTTGGTAGTTGAATTTTATTATTTCTCTGTTTTATATTTGAAACTGATGTGGAGAAATAAACTTTATTTTCTTCTTTTTAAGGGACTGTGCTAAGTACAAAGGAGATGTGAAGTTGTTATAGAGATAATTTAGGACCCTTTGCTGGATTTTCAGTGCATTGTTCAGTTTTACCAAAAATGAAATATACTGGAAGCTGCATGACCCATGGGTAGTAACCCCTCCCCCCATGAATCTGGTGTTCTGACCAAATGTGACAATTCTTCCACAACTTTTTAATGGAAATTATAGTTTTATTTATCTAAGCCTTCCAGATTGAAAATTCAATTTAGCTCCCATAACAGCAAAATAAGAATTAAAATAATCACATCCAGTTTTTACCATTTAATATATTTCTACATTTATAAGTTTGCATATTTTGAGACTGGTTGACCAAATAGACCAAGTTTGCCTTTACTCTGTGGTAGACACATTAGTTGGTAAGATATGACTTCATGAGCCCTCTTGATCATTTAGTCCTCTAGGTCAAGAAACTCTTCAATTCCTTGGCATTGCTTCAAATACTAGTACATAATCCAGATGCAAATATTTCCATTTAGGTTGTTAAAGTATTATATTTAATATTATAAGGCACTATAATATAAAGAGGAGGAATGTGACATATTTACTTAAACATGTAAAGAAATTAGAAATTTTCTGTCAGGATAAAATATAAAAGGGGCTCTGAAACAGGGAAAAATCAAACTCGAGCCAAAAAAATCTCAGTCAAGACAGTCACTCTTCACTCCATTACTTCAGTAAAACCTGTTAAAAACTACAATCACCAGAATAGTTTCATAGATGTATTAAGGCTGCCTCAGTGATTGAAGTTAAATTTTACCTTGCATTACCATTTCTCTGTTTTATGTTTGAAATTGATATGGAAAAACATGTACGAATTAGGTGAAATATAAAATTATTTTAAGTGTACATATATTTGTGTATATATATATATATGCATGCATGTATGTATGTATGAATATATATTATTTAACCAATATCCTATACCCAAGTTTTAATCTCACATGGTAATATTTTTATATACTATATATAAACACGGGTTTTTCTGAAATAGTTGAACCGCCATCTCTAGAGATCGAATCTGCCAAGCATAATGATCAATCTACTCAAATATCAGTCACTTCCCCCAAGTAATAACCAGTTCAACCACATCTGCCTTTACAATCATTACCTAAACAAGGTAAAGTGAAGACAGCATTCCTTCCTGCTTCCTCTGGAAAACAAGCATCTTTCTTCTGTCCCCAGACCTTTCCTGTATTCCCTTTTCATTGAGATCCCTGGGATCCAATCTTCCTGGCCTTCATCACGTGCATCAAATTCTACCGAACATTTGCCAACCATTTAAATTTAAATTTTAGACTAGCGTTTTGGAAGAAAGATTTAATTACGAAAATAAATGGATATCTTTTCTACTATGCAGAAATCTTTCCAGCCTTACAGAACCCCAAAGAATGATGGATTTCTATTAGAAAATGAGCAGCCTGAATCCAATAACTTCAGTGTGAATACATGGCAAAGCATTAAGTTTGTTACTTTTAGATTTCAGATACCAAATCTCAACTTGTACTTTCTTTTGAAGACCATTTTATGTAGAAAAGATCAGTCAAACTAAATTAATGTAAAAGAATTGATAAAATAATAATGTAATTCTAGTTAATTGATTTAAAACAGAAACCTTATGGATGTATAAGCCCAAATTATCAACAATAATTTAAAAATCTATTTATTGGTGTCCATAGTAGTTGTCAGTCTTCGAAATATAATTTGTTTTGTCCAGTCCAACATATAAAGAGCTTGAAAGTCATCACTCTTTCTTTACTCACAACAAGAAAAACTCTAAAAAAATTGAAAATCAACAACTCTTCTTAAATGCACCAGATAATTGAGGTCACAGGGCAAACTTCTGCCAGAATAACTGGTGAGATAAATAGACAGATATATACAGAGAATCACAGCTTACTTGGAGCCAAAGCCCAAGAATTAAAAGACCAGAAGCAAAAGCTTACAGCTGGAGCCAGTATGGATGGGAACACTTTAAACCGTAATTGACAAATTGCTATATGCTCGGTGTAGACTAGCTTGGGAGTTAAAATTGCTGATGGAGCCCAGACTTAGTGGGCCCTCAGGCTTTTCTGTTTTATCTTCAGGAGGCCTGTCTGAATCTTACTGGAAAAATGGGGAAGAAAAAATTCCCTGGTGCTTTCACCAGGGAGAAAGAGACAAGTAACTATTTTGATATAGGCCCAGACTTCTCTGTTCTCCCTAACAAAGCCTACCCTCATGGAAAACTATTTTATCAGATCCTAACCCATCAGAGTTTTACCACAGCCTAACTGACCTGGAGGAAGGAAAATACCCAACTCCAGGCCCCTCCAACCTTTGAGGTGAAAGAAGGCAAATACTCAGCTCAGGCTCACCAAAATCATAGGACTATAAAACACTCCCCTGCCACATACACCTCTTACCACCGCATCAATACAGCCACTTTGTAATAATGGGGCATTACAGCTAAAATAACTGCAAACCTAAAGCCCTATTTAAAGAATCTCTAGGAAAATTCAAAGACAACAGGGGAGACAAATACAAAGACACAAAAGGAAATTTTATCCTACGGTATCACAACTATTTAAAATAGTAAACACATCCTAACTCATAACCAGACAAACATAAAACATCATGCTAAGCAGCAGTGCCCAACCTTTTTACATTTTTGGCAACAGGGACCAGTTTCACGGGACAATTTTTCCACAGACGGAGGAGGGGCTTGGCAGGTGTGGCACAGAGCTCAGGCGGTGATGCCTGGAGGAGTTCCTAACAGGCCACGCCCAGTACCTGGCCACGGCTCAGGGGTTGGGAACCACAGTGCTAAGGGGCTGGCTACCACAGTTCTACTTACCTAATAAATCATGCCTGGCATTCAATTAAAAATTAGAAAGTATGCTAAAAGGCAAAAAACAGTCTAAAAAGGCAAAGCAAGCTTCCAGACTCAAATATGATAGAGATTTTGGAATTATTAGACCAAAAGTTTAAAATCAATATAATATCCTAAATGCTCTACTGGTAAAAGTAGACAGCATGCAAAAACAGATGGTGATATAAACAGTTGGAAACTCTCAGAACAAATGAAAAGGAAATGCTGGAAATCAAAGCATTTCAACAGAAATGAAGAATATTTTGATGGGTACATCAGTAGATTGGACATGAACAAGAAAAAAATGAGTAGGATTGAATATATGTCAGTAGAAATTTCAAAAACTGAAATCCAGAAAGATAAAAGATTTAAAAAGATAGAACAGAATATCCAATAGCTGTGAGAAAATTATGAATGTGCAACATACATAGAATGGGGACACCAGAAGAAAGAGGGAAAGGAACAGAAGAAATATTATATTAAAAGTAATAATGAATGATGACTTTCCAAAATTAATAGCAGAAACAAAAAAAAAGATCCAGGAAGCTCAGAGTATAGGATATAATTGAAAAGTCTAGACCTAGGCCTGCTGCATTTAAACTGAAGAAAATCAAAGTTATAAAGAGAAAATCTGAAAAGTATCCAGAGGGAAAAACAGAGAAAGGAGGATAAGAATTACATCATAGTTCTTTTTAGATATCATGGAAGTGAGTAGATAGTGGAGTTAAAGTGTCGAAAGACAAAAAACAAACAAAAATCTGAAATTCAGCATGCATATAAATTAGCCTTCCAAGTGAAAGAGAAATAGACTTTCTCAAACAAACGAAAATTGGGGCAATTTGTCACAGTAGATCTGCTGCAAGAAATATTAAAAATAAGTTCTTCACGTAGAAGGAAAATAATATAGGTCAGAAACTCAAATCTACATAAAGAAAGGAAGAACATTAAGAAAGGAATAAATAAAAGTAAAATAAAATCTTTTTTTCATTCTTAATTGATCTAACATATCAAAGTTTCTTTTTTTATTTCAAAATATTAATTAAGGGAGTATAAGTGCAAAAATCCTCAACGAAAAACTAGCAAACTGAATTGAACAGCACATCAAAAAGATAATCCACTATGATCAAGTAGGTTTCATCCCAGGGATGCAAGGATGGTTCAACATATGCAAATCAATAAATGTGATTCAACACATGAGCAGAAAATAAAAATAAAAACAAACAAAAAAAAACCACACGATCATCCTAGTAGATGCAGACAAGACATTCGATAAAATCCAGCACGCTTTTATCAGAAAAACCCTCAACAAATTAGGCATAGAAGATACATACTTCAACATTACAAAAGCCATGTATGTCAGACCCATAGCTAACATCATATTGGATGAGGAAAAGTTGAAAGCATTCTCCTCAAGAACCAGAGCAAGACAAGGGTACTCACTGTCACCACTTCTATTCAACATAGTTTTGGAAGTCCTAGCCAGAGCAATTAGGCAAGAGAAAGAAATAAACAGTGTCCAAATCAGTAAAGAGTAGGTCAAACTATCACTGTCTGCTGATGAAATAATCTTGTATCTAGAAAATCCTAAAGACTCCACCAAAAGACTCCTGGAATTGATAAATAAATTCAGCAATATCTCAGGTTACAAACTCAATGTACATGAGTTAGTAGCATTTAATCCACGGCCTTAAGCTCACATTGCTGCCTTTTAAGTCCTTAAGTGCATCCTTTTGACTGAATCCAAATTTTACAAAACAAATCCTTTTATTAAAAGGAGTGTAGCAGAGAAAGATGAAGCTTTTCATGCCTCCTTTGGTAATTAACAAAGAACAATCTTGAAATCAGAAGGCCAAAGGTTTGTTACCCCTCTGACAGCAATGTTATATGGGATGGGAGAGAAGAAATAAAGCATACTCTGTTACAAAGGTACTTGCAGTGGGATAGCATTATTTGAAAAAAGTTTGAGATTAGTTTTAAATGTATATTGCAAATTCTAAGAGAATAACTAAATATTTAAAAATCGAAAAATATAACTGATATGCTAAGATAGAAAAAATGAAATCATATAAAGTGGTCAGTTTAAACCAGAGAAGACATAACAAAAGAAAGACAAAGAACAAGAGAAATAAATGTAAAATATTTATAAATATGGCAGGTATTAATTCTAGTATATTAATAATCACTTCATATGTGAACAATCTAATTACATTGCTTGAAATAAGGAGACTGTGTGAGTAGATAAAGGAAAAAAAGGTGCAATTACATGTTGGGTTGTTGTCTATAAGAAACCTACTCTAAATATAAATACAAGCATAGATTAAGAGGAAAGAGCTAGAGAAAGACATTTCATGCTATAACTATCAAAAAGGCTGGAAGAGCTATATTAATTTCAGGCAAAGAAGATTCAGAGCAAGGAAAATTATCAAGGATAAAGAGAGACATTACATAATGTTAAAGGGAACAATTCTCTAAGAAGACATAACAATCCTTAATGTATATGTCCTAAGAACAGAATGAAAAAATACATAAGGTCAAATTTTATAGAACTCCAATGAGAAATAGATGAATAGATGAATCCACAATTATTTTGGAGAGTTCAACACCCCTCTATCAATTATTGACATATCCAGCAGGCAAAAAATCAGTAAGGATATTGTTGAAATGAATAACACCATCAATCAACCGGATCTAATTGACATTTTATAAAATACTTCATCCAACAACAATAGTATGTACATTATCCTCAAGCTCATATAAAATATTCACCAAGATAAACCACATTCTGGGCCATAAAATACACCTCAATAAATTTAAAAGATTAGAATTCATGCAGAATCTGCTCTGAGACCACAATGGAATTAAATTAGAAATCAATGAAAAGATAGCTGAAAAACCTCACATGCTTGGAGATGAAACTACACTTTCTAAATAACACAAGAGTGAAGAAGTCTCAAGAGAAATTTTAAAATTAATGAAAATGAAATGCAACTTATGAAATTTGTGCGATGTAGTAAAATCAGTGCATAGAGGTAAATCAATGGCACTGAATGTATGTATTACAAAAGAAGAAAGATCTAAAATCAATAATCTAAGCTTCTGTCTTTGGAAACCAGAAAAAAAGGGCAGGAAAATTAAATTGAGAGTTACTGATGAAAAAATATTAAAATCAGAGCAGAAATCAATAAAATTGAAAACAGATAAACACTAAAAAAATCAATTAAACTAAAAGTTGTTTCTTTGAAAAGATTAAATAATTGATAAAGATCTAGATAGCCTAAGAAAAAAATAGATGAAACACTAATAATAGCTGAGGTCAGGCACGTTCAAGGTGGTATGGCCATAGATAAGACACAAATAATAGAAGTGAAAAGGAGATCACCATTGTGACACCCCAAAAATTAAAAGGATAACAAATATCTTGACAACTTGATCCACAGTAATTTGATGTTTTAGGTAAAAAAGACCAATTCTTTGAAAAGCACAATAAGCAAAAATTTACAAAAGCAAAAATAGGTGAACCGAATAGGGTTAATATCTATTAAAACAATTATAACCTGAAAAAAAAAGAATATAAAACCCCCATGGGCCAAGGAATCTTCACTGGTGAATTGTACCAAAAAACTAAAATACAAAAGATACTGATTCTTTCCAACCTATTCCAGAAAATAGAAGTGGAGGGGACACTTCCTAACTCACCCTATGAGCTAGAATTACCCCATTACTAAAGCCTTGAAAATAAATTACAACAAAGAAAAACTACAGGTCAATTTTTTTATGAATATAGATGCAAAATTCCTTTAAAAATTAGCAAATCTAATTCTAGACTACATAAAAATTATATAGCACAATTAAGTGGTATTTATTTTGCAAGATAGGTTTATAATTCAAAATTGAATTAATGTAATCCATCACATCAATTGGCTAAAAAAGAAAAAAAAATAATTATGTCATTGTGGTTTTGATTTGCATTTCCCTGATGATTAGAGATGTTGAGCATTTTTTCATATGTTTCTTGACCATTATTCTGTCTTCTTTTGCAAAGTTTCTGTTCATATCC
>NW_012153552.1:83838-88094 GCF_000956105.1 Propithecus coquereli | reverse complement strand
GTGAGGCAAAGACATAAAATGTAACCATAATGTTTGTACCCTCATAATACCTGAAATAAAAAAAAAAAAGAAAGAAAAAGCATTTGACAAAATCCAACACCCATTCATTATAAATTCTCTCAGCAAACTATGAATACAGAGAAACTTCCTCACCTTGATAAAGAATATATACAATAAAACCTATAGCTAACATCATTCTTTATGGTAAGAAATGGGATCCTTTCCCCCTGTGATCAGGAACAAAGAATATCTCCTCTTACCATTCCCGCTAAACAATGTTCTATAAGCCCTAACTAATACAAAGAAACAAGAAAAAACAAAACCATACATAATGTATCAATGTTGGTTCATCAATTGTGACAAATACCACATCAAAGCAAGATATTAATGATAGGAGAAGACTGTGGGTGGGGAAGAGGGAATGTATGGGAACTTTCTTTGCTTTCTTTTAAATGTTTAAGTATATCTAAAAATTTTCTGAGAGATAAGGTCTATTATTTTTACAATTGTTTCAATATGCTGATGTTTGTAGTTGTAATATACAAAGGCAAATAATAATGAAAATGTGAACTTCTGACCATTTTGTTTGTCATCACTGCATGTATTAAAGACTAAATTGTGCAGAGCCTTGTAATTTGAAAGTCAAAGACTGTTGGGATTTATAGCATATTATTGGTCCCAAGACAATGAATTATTTGTTATGATTTCTATTTGTTTCCCATTTTACCTACCATTTTACTAAAATGGCTTTTATTGAGAACAATGAGGGAGAGAATAAGATACATGCTCATTGTAAATTTAGTCCAAATCTGAGTTTAAAAAGAAATATAGGTATTTGCTACAGAATAAGTGTTCATGTCTCCCAAAATTCATATGCCAAATCCTAACCCCCTAATGTGATGGTATTAAGAGGTGGTGCCACTGGGCGATAATTCGTTCATGAGAGTGAAGCCCTCATAAATAGGATTAGTGCCTTATAAAGAGAGGAAAACACCACATGTTTTTCCTTCCATCATGTGAGAAAAAACTAGAAGGTGTTATCTATAAACCAGAAGAAATGGCCCTCATGAGACACCAAATCTGCCAGTGCCTTAATCTTGAACTTCCTAGATTCCAGAATAGAAAAGTGATTTTTTGTTGCTCATAAACTACCCAGTCTATGGTATTTTGCTATAACAGCCCTAATGGACTAAAACCATATTAAAATGAATGAACAGGATATTCCATAGAAACAGTGACCTTTTATCTTCCATGCATGCTAACTGAAGAGAAAAAATATATTTATAGAATAATTCAAGTCCACAATATTTCATTATTTTTGTTTTTGCTTTCTTTCTTTTTTCTCTTATTCTGAATTCAGTCATATCAACTGTCATAATAAATAATTGAGAAGCACAAAAAATTTTCTTTGTGTTGCTTACAGGAATATTTTATACAGTAACAATAAAATTTAGGCATGAAAAAGTGAGAGGGAGAATTAAGTAATGACAATGGCAAAAATGGTAGTGTCTGATGGTAGAAACAAGAGATTCTTAATTTTTTCTGAAACCATATGGTTGGAGAGAATTTAGAATCTGCAGTAAAATAAAAGAGATATAAAATGAAGAATAGCCTATTGAAACATTAACCAGCAGAAACAAACATTAATTAATTACAAATGCATTAACTGTAAACAAAATGCCTTTCTTTAAAAAAAAATTGTACTGGTCAAAAAGTTTTGTGCACATTACTACAGCTATCTTTGCACCTGTGTTCAATAGCTTTATTGCAAATTTTCTCTTCTAACTTATGCAAATCATATATAAATTAAACTGAGAAGTAAAGTAAGACTATAAGGAGAATAAAATCATTTTTTTCTATTGTATAGTCTAATTCCTCCAGGACAAAGGATTTTTGTTTGTTTTTAATCTTACAGTTTTCACTTTACTTTTGTTTTCTTTGACCTTTTATATAAGATGGGGCTCTTGTATCTCAAATCAAGTTATGTTCATCAACTAAAATCAGATTATGTCTCACTGAAAGGAATATGATTGATGTAATATGACAAGGGCAGCCAAATATGACACATTAGCTTCAAAATATTAAATGCCTTTGTCGATGAAGGCAAAAATAAAATGCCTGTTTTTGAGGGCTTGGAGAAAATGAATTCAACAACAAAGCCAAGGGCTCCATTAGATTTTATCCAGCAATTATAAAGTCATAAGCAAATAGATTGCAATTTCTCTCAAATATATAAAAAATCTATACAAAAGAAAAAGAGACCTTCATTATAGCATACAATTGACTCTTGAATAATCTAGGGTTTAAGGGTGCCAACCCCTAACAGTTAAAAATCCACATTTAACTTTTGACTCCCCAGAAGCTTAACTGCTAATTGCCTACCATTGACCAGAAGCTTTACAGATAACATAAACAGTCGATTAGCACATATTTTATGTTATATGTATTACACATTGTATTTTACAATAAAGTAAGCTAGAGAAAATAAAATGTTATTAAGATGATCATAAAAAAGAGAAAGTATATTTACTATTCACTAAGTGGAAGTGATTCATCATAAAAATCTTCAGGATGAGTAGGCTTAGGGGGAGGAGGAAGAGAAAGGGTTGGTTTTGCTCTCTCAGGGTGACAGCGGCAGAAGTAACTTTTATGGTAAAAAGTCTGCATACAAGTGGACTCATGCAGTACAAAACTGTGTTTTTCAGGGGTCAATTGTATTTAGTGTAAATTATATTTTTAAAGAAAATATCAAAAAACATTAACAGAAAATGGTAATTAGAAGAAAATAATTTCAACCATAAAGCAAATGGTTGAAATTCATGAAATCATTCATGATTAGAGACAGTGAGAGTATTTTTAATTAAATATATACTGGGAAGAAAACTGATCCATGGTTGGATTGTTTTTCAAACATCACCTGTTCCTAGTCTTATTATGATACATGTTTTATTTTATAGATTGCAGACTAAAGTTAATATTTTATAAGAATTAGAAGAAAACTTAAAGGAAACTAAAAACAGATATGTAAACAGTAGCATCACATAAGTTTTAATTACTTTAAAAAACCAAAGTTTGAAAAATGTGCTACTTGCATAATATTTCTTTGAAATATGTATATTTCCTAGTTATACTCTATAACTTGGTCCTACAATTTAGTCATTTTTAAAATTTCCCTTCCTGTCTAAATATTCTGTATGTTTCAAAGGTATTAATGATAATTTTGCCTAATTCCATAATATACTTTACATAAAGAATCCTACAGATGGTGACATGTCCATGGTTATTTAGCTAGCCAAAATGATTATTCATTCCAACATTTACTGTGCAAAATGAAAACTTTTAGTTGTATATAACCTTTTCATTATAAGAAGAAGCAATTGCAACTTAAGGTGTAAAAACTAACACATTGATATCTTTGTTAAATTTGTGAACCATCACATAACATTCATAGGGTTAGATATAATGTATTCTGTACAACTGATGCACAAGGAATTACATTTTCACTACATGTAGGCATAGTAAGAGTCAAGATATAAGCTAAAAAAAGTCTGATACCTATGATTTTCAGGCTTCAGTGATTTTTAGAAATGTAAGAAGAAATGCAAGTGCAATAGCATATACATGGTCAGGTTCTGATTAAGAAGACATAAAGGTAACATGAAATGGAAAACAATGCACCTTTGTAATAATGCAAAGGAGGTACATTTATATTCTTATGCTGTGCTGAATAAAATGAAAGACAAAGCCATTAAATCTATATTGTAATGATATTTTTATTTTCTCTTTTGTAGGAAATTACTGTAATATATTCAGCCAGCTGACTTTTCAGAAATTCTCTCTATAATATGACAATAATAGTAATGATGATACTACAGTTTTATAGAGTATTTGTCTTCCAGGATGCTATGTGTTTATGTGTACATTGCTTCATTTATTCTAACAACGTTCCTATAAAGAAAGTCAGGTCAGGCATTATCTTCCTCATTTGCCAGAGATGTAAAGGCAGCAAAGTGAAGGTAAAAGGCTCACAGAGTAACTTGAAAAAGTGAGGTTAGAATCTAGGTACAAATTCTCTGTATTTATACTTTTTAAATAATTGTTCACTCTTTTTCATATCCCCTTCTGAATAGGGTTGTTACAGCTAGGGGAAAAATATACAGAAGGCCCGGTTAAATTAGAATTTCAGGTTAAAAAATAAATGTTTGTTATAAATATATCTTAGGCAATATTGGAACATACTCATACTAAAAAATATT
>NW_012153552.1:65714-68229 GCF_000956105.1 Propithecus coquereli | reverse complement strand
TTACTGAAGTGTCAGTGTTAATTCATTTGTTTGAGATATGGCAGAATTCAATAAAGTATGGTCAAGAGAATGAAAATTTGCACTTCACAGCAGGAAAAAGTCATAGACACGAATTATTAATATTTCCAAACTATAACTAGCAAAGAAATTACATTCAATTAGGAAGAAATATATTTTTAAAAACATTTCTCTTTCTTATAAGAGAGGATTTGCCCTACTACATAAACATATGTTTATAAATGGAGAAATTTGTATTTGCATAGATATTCAAATTAATGAAGATGAGTTAGAAAGAAATGCTTACAAGAGTGACTATTTCAAACTTTGTTCTCTTTGCCTAATCCACTGATGACCTGGAGGAGCTTAACAAAAACTTCGTGTTTTGTTTTATTCTTTCTTTCTAATGGTGGTCTTCTGTCAACCTTGGCATTTGTCTAATAATGAATACATGTATAATGAAGGAATAGAACTTCTCTCTTAAATGTGTATTGTGCAATGCTAAAAAATCACTATGTTAAAGAACTTTACAATGGAGAAACTGAAACTGAAGGATGAAATAAATTTTATGCCTTGTCACATCTTCCTTATTGCAATCTCTAATTTCAACCGAGGTTACCAGAGTGGCAGACTACAAGAAATAGCATAAACTCTGGAGCCCTCAAGTTTGTATTTGTATACTGAATCCTGAGACTGTAACATAAAATTGTAGATGTTACTTATTATAATCCACTTTTCGAGTTTAATTTGTCATCTTTGTAAAATAAGTATGTTAGAATGTATGATAAAAGTTAACATAAGAATTAGAATATATATATATGTGAGTGTATTTATTTACATTAATTCTTTCCCCTAATAAATACTTACAAGTAAAGGTAATATTACTTTTGTGGAAATCAATGTGAAATATTATTCTTTAATTTCTTTTTTCTTAATTTCAAAATATTAAGGGGGTACAAGTGTATTTGTTACATGGCTGAACAGCATTATATAATGCTGAAGTCAAAGCATTTAGTGTGCCTGATGCCAGAATAGTGTACATTGTACCCAATAGGTAAGTTTTTATCTCTTATTTTTGTCTAACCCTCCCCTATTATTGGTTTCCAATGTCCTTTGTATCTATTTGTGCCCAAGTGTACCCATTGTTTAGCTCCCGCTTATTAGTGAGGACATGTGATGTTTGTTTTTCTGTTCCTTAGCTGCTTCACTTAGGATAATTGTTTCTAATTCCATGCAAATTGCAGAAAAGGACATTATTTCATTTCTTTTCATGGTTGGGTAGTACTCCATGGCATACATATAAACCGATTTTTCATTACCCACTCCTCAGTTGATAGGCACTTAGGCTGATTCCTTATATTTGCAATTGTGAATAATCCTGCAATAATCATTCAAGTACAGGTATTTTTTGATAAAATTACTTCTTTTCCTTTGGGTAGGTACCCAGTAGTGGGATTGCTGAATCAAATGATAAGTCTACATTATTTCTCTGAAGAATCTCCATACTGTTTTCCATATAGGTTGTACCAATTTGCAGTCCCACCAACACAATTTAAGTGTTCTATTTTCACTGCATCAACCCTAGCATTTATTGTTTTTTGACTTTTTAATAATGACCATTCTGACCAGGGAAAGGTATCTCATTGTGGTTTTAATTTGCTGTCCCCTGATGATTAGTGATGTTGATCATTTTTTTCATATGGTTCTTGGCCAGCCATTTGTCCATCTTCTTTGGAAAAAAACTCTATTCATATGTTTTGCCCACTCTTTGATGGGGCTGTTTGTTTTTTTTTTTTTTCTTGTTAATTAGTTTGAGTTCTGTGTATTAATAGATTCTAGATATTAGTCCTTTGTCGAATGTACAGTTTATGAATATTTTCTCCCATTTGTAGGTTGGCTGTTTATTCTGTTGGTTGTTTCCTTTACTATGCATAAGCTTTTTAATTTAATTAAGTCCCATTTATTTATTTTTGTTGTTGCTGTATTTGCCTTTGGGATCTTAGTCATAAATTCTTTGCCTGGCTGATGTCTAGAGGAGTTTCTCCTACATTTTCTTCTAGAATTTTTATGGTTTCCTGCCTTACATTTAAATCTTTAATCCATCTTCAATTAATTTTTCTATATGACAAAGAGATGGGAGACCAGTTTCCTTCTTTGGTATATTGATATCCAATTTTCCCCAAACCATCTATTGAATAGTTCATCCTTTCCCCAGTACATATTTTTCTGCTTTGATGAAAGTCAGCTTGCCGTAGCTATACGGTTTTATTTCTACATTCTCTATTCTGTTCCATTGGTCTATGTCTGTACTTTTACACCAGTACCATGCTGTTTTGATTACTATAGCCTTGTGTATAATTTGAAGTCAAGTAATATGATTCCTCCAGATTTGTTCTTTTTGCTTAAGATTGCTTTGGTTATTCAGGCTCTTTTCCAGTTCCATATGAAGTTTAGGATTATTTTTTCTAGATCTGTGAAATATGACAGTGGCATATTGATAGGAATTGCATTGATTCTA
>NW_012153552.1:63266-65504 GCF_000956105.1 Propithecus coquereli | reverse complement strand
TTATAATAATACACATAGGGAAAGGATTGGGAGATTAATCAAATAATTTGAATATTAAGAAAGTGATAAATTTCAACATTTAAAATGAAGCTATAATCATAATATAACTTGTCAGATACTTGGAATTTTTACAAAAACTTCCTGAGAAATAATGTATGAATACATGTGACAGAATACATTTATATTTCGAACAATACTCTTCTTATGCTCCTTCTTGGTTCACTGTCCTTTCAAACACATAGCAGAATTGCACCATTCTTATCCTCATACAACAAAGTGGGGCCATGTAACTAACACTGACAAACAGACTGTAAGAGTATGGTTATGGTAGAGTGATGGTAGATTTGACCTTCTGTGCCAAAGCATTTGTTTAATTGATAGTTTAAGACTGTCAAGAGCTTTCATCACCACCTGTGGTAGTGGAGAGATCAGGTCGTCCAGATGTTCCAACTACATGATGGTAGCTGTGCTTCAGTGTTGCAAAGTGACTCTGAGTACTAAAATTTTGTTGTATTTAGGCATAAGATTTGGAATTGTTGGTCACCACAGAATAATCTAGCCTAATTTTACCAACCCACAGGTGCTGAATAACTGTAAGGGGTCTAGTCCAGTTTCATTCAGAAATTTATTCCTCACATATTGAAAATTTAAAAGTAGAAATAATAAAAAGATCAGCCCTGATTTTTTGTTTTGTTTTGTTTTTTTTAAGAACTCACATATTGAAAATTTAAAAGTAGAAATAATAAAAAGATCAGCCCTGATTTTTTGTTTTGTTTTGTTTTTTTTAAGAAATTACATCATGAAAATGTTGTTGGATACATTTGCAATGCAATTCTGAAGAGAAGTTCAGTCATTGTGAAACTCCGATTCATATTTTATACTGAACTTGATCATAGAGTTTAAATCATCATTCCCAAACTAGCAAATATAATGTTTATTCAAACTGCTTCAGCAGATTTAATAGCTCCATTCTTACCTCAAAATGTTCATAATCTTTGCAAGAACTGTTGGTCAGATAAAGCCTTGTTCAATTACTACTTTTTAAACTGTATATTTTGAAAAAATTATTATTTAAAGCAATTAAGGCTTCTCTAAGCAGATAATATAATTGGCATTCAAAATAGTAAAAGCATTCAGAAGAGAAATATACAGCCACACAAGTATTTTCTAATTATTACGTGATGTGTTTCCAATCCTTTTGACTGCTCACCTAAAAAGTACGAAAAAAACACAAAAGAAGTTAAATAATTAATGAGTTTGAGTCAGTCATATAAATATTTATATAATGTAAATATAAATGTATTCATATCATACATATCTATGGATAAATAAAAATATATATAATATACAGCTATCCCCAATAGTTTCACAGCAAAATCTTGGAAGAAGCAGATGAGAACAATAATACTACCGTGAAGAATTTGCCCAAGGAGAGGGAAATTATGTAGAACAAAAAATGGACACGAAGGTCATTTCTTCATGCACATGTTCAGTGATTGACGATCTACTTTTGAAGAGTTTCCTGCAAATCAAGAAACAAGTGTTATAAAGAAATCACAGGAGTGTAATGAATTATAGTTAGAATATAAGGAAAAATTGTGTAGTCTAACTCATGACAGGATTCATAGAAAAGGGAACCTGAATGTAGACTGTTAAAATGCCCATGGTACTAATGTAAAGTATATTTGTGTCCTTGAAGAGATATAGGTAGGAAATGATGTGGGTGTATGTGTGTGTGTGTGTGTGTGTATACACAAAGTCCCTAATGCACATGATAAAATTTCTTAAAATATTTCATAAATGAGTACATAAAGAAGTATTTTGCAAATATATATTACACAGGTCTTATCTCTGCTCCTAGACAGACATCTGAGGAACTGAAAGGAATATATTGCTTTGTGCATTCAACTTAATCCTCTAACAGTTGTTTTCTATGCATTACCATTTGAAACGTCAATTGCAATATTAGTATTTTTAGGAAAAATGTCAATGTTGTAAGTTTTTAAACTTTTAAAATATTCAAAATAAATTAGAAGTGTTCAAAATGTTTACAAAATAATTAAAGCACACACTGATATACCAAGTCAAATTTATTTTCAGATTATGACATCAGGATCCAGAAATCTCTGGATCTCAAAGCTATCTGGAACAAATTCATGTGCTCTGTGGATGGTTGTATATTTACCCACAAGTATATATTTACTGTGTACATGTTTATATGTGTGTTGTGTAGTTTTG
>NW_012153552.1:57116-63216 GCF_000956105.1 Propithecus coquereli | reverse complement strand
TTTATCAAAAATAAATGAAAATATATCATCATAAAAATATTTACACAAGAAGGTTCATAGATGTTTTCTTTATGAAAGCCAAAATTTAGAAAAAATTTGGGCATCCGTAACTTGGAAAAAGGGTAAATTGCTTATTGTTAGATATATGAAGTACTTATACTTGCAACAACATAAATGGATAAATTTGAAAAATGAATCTTAACAACATAAATGAATCTCATAAATGATTCTCACTCATTCTGAGTGAAGGAAACATTATATAAAAGAATATCTATTGCTCGATTTAATATAAGTTAAGTTCTAGGAGAGGTAAAATCCAGTGTGTAAAGGAAATAAAATAAAAGAGTCCCAAGGTGACTCCTCGTCTCTGGGGAGCTGGAGTTGGGACTTGACTAGAAAGGTACATAAAAGAACTTTCTAGGGTGATTACAGTGTTATATAATCTGTAGAGATTTGGGTTATAAGAGTAAATGTATTTGCCAAAACTTAAATTTATATTTAATATTTGTCCATGACATTTTATGTAAACTTTACATCGAATTAAAGAAAAATGTAATAAATATTGACTGCTGATTAATGTCATTATAAATAAGTTTTTTGGGGGAAGTATACAAACATTCATAATTCACTTTGAAATGAATCAAAACTAAGTGGATTGCTGGATGGGTAGAAGGATAGATAAATTGCTATGCATGTTATTAAACAGGTATATTAAAATACTATTGGTAGAATCTAGATAATAGACATATTAGTGTTCACTATAAAAGTATTTTAACTTTGTTCTCTGTTTAAAAATTGTTATAATAAAAATTATATCTAGAAAGACATTAATAAAATTTTAAGAGTAGGTCAGCTCAGTGGCCCTATTCACTTTCCTTATTGATATTGAAAACTTAACAAAATATTATTGTGGAGATTTTGAAAGTCTATTTTGTTATTTTGTAACCCACCTTAATAAATATAGGTAAGTCATATTAGTTTTGAATTGAGTGACTGAATTTTTCAGTTTGTTCAGGACGTTCTCAGTTTATTTCTGTTTGTCCAGTGTATTTATGAATAATACTATCTTTTATTCTTCTAATAAAATATACTTATAAGTGTCCAATTTGACATCTTATAAAGTTAGGGATTAGAATTACATGGATGCAAAGAATCCATCTACTGTAAAATTAATGTCCATAATTGTCATTCAATCTAATTTAAAATACTGAAGACATTTAATCTATCATATACTTCATCCAGTTTGCATTATAAATATTGTATATTATTTTTATCGACTAAATTTAAATTTATTCAATTAAGATATAATGCCCTGAAACACTGATGTACCCAATTTAGTATTGAATTAATATTTATTTATTAAAGTCAGTGTACATGAAACAATATATGATAATGGCACATGTTTTTGTTATAACAGACAAATGAAAAACATTTATTTTATAGTATGTTTTATTTAAAAAGTGAGTTAAATATACACATATGTACATAAGGTCTGTACAGAAAGTACCCAGCCATTGTTGATATAACGAGAATGATTCCCACAACACTGGTGTAACCTGGCAGCCAAGGAGAGTGGACTGGAATGCGCATGTGTGAACAATGATGACGTCACTGTACTAGTCAGTGGGACACTAGACACCACTGAATGAGCAGGTGTACTGTGAGGCCATCACATTGAAAATGACTGAGCGAAGTAGAGCAATGAGTCTGCATCAAATTTTGCAGTAAGTTTGAATATTCCTCCATGGAAACTATTCAGATGATTCAGAAGGCTTTTGGGGACTGTACAATGTGTGAAGTACAAACAGAAGTGTGGCACAAACACTTCAAAGATGGTCAAGAATCTATTTAAAGTGATTCACATTCTGGAAGGCATGCAACAAGTAGAACACCTGAGAATGATGAACATGTACGAATTAGATCAAGAGATGCTGGGGGAACTGTGTGAGGTCCCAAGGTACCTACTCTGAAGGGGACTGAGACATCATTGTCCTATGGACAATGTTTTTTGAATCTTGTATCTTCTTCAATAAATATCTCTATTTTTCATATTACATGGCTGGATACTTTCCAGACAGACCTCTGTATGTATATGCATGTGTATGCATATATGTAGATATGTATGAATGTGTGTATATGCATATGTACACATGTGTGTGTGTATACACACAGAGTTGATCGAATTGAATTTTCTGAAAGGATGTGTTGAAGTCCTGACCTCAGTAACTGTCTATGTGTTGTTATTTGGAAACAGGGCCTTTGTAGATGTAATTGGTTAAGATGATATACTGGATTCATGTGGGCTGTAACCAAATATGACAGATATTTAAAAGAGGAGAGACACAGACATATAGGAGAGAATGCCATGTGAAGACAGAGGCAGAGACTGGAATGATGTATCTATAAGGCAAGGAACACCAAAGGTTGTAGGCAACCACCAGAAACTAGGAGAATGCCATGGAAGAGATTCACCTTCAGAAACTCTAGAAAGAACTAACCTTATTGACATGTTTTTTTTTTTTTTTTAATTCTTTTTTCACTTCAGCATATTACAGGGGTACAAATGTTTAGGTTACATATATCGCCTTTGCCCCATCTGAGTCAGAGCTTCAAGCGTGCGCATCCCCTAGACGGTGCACACCACACCCATTAGGTGTGAGTATACCCATCCTCTCCTCCCCCTCCTATCTGTCCGACACCCAATGAATGTTATTACTATATATGCACTTAAGTGTTGCAGTTAATATCAATTTGATGGTGAGTACATGTGGTGCTTGTTTTTCCATTCTTGTGATACTTCATTTAGTTGAATGGGTTCCAGCTCTAAACCGGATAATACAAGAAGTGCTATGTCACCATTGTTTTTTGTGGCTGAGTAGAACTCCGTGGTATACATATACCACATTTTATTAATCCAAAGGACATGAACAGAAATTTTCCAAAGAAGACAGACTAATGGCTAACAAACATATGAAAAATGCTCAACATCTCTAATCATCAGGGAAATGCAAATCAAAACCACAACGAAGTATCACTTACCTCCAGTGAGAATGGCCTTTATCAAAAAGTACCAAAACAATAAATGTTGGCATGGATGAGGAGAGATAGGAACACTCTTACTGACATCTTAATTTCAGACTTCTAGCCTCAAGAACTGTTATTCTAAGCTCCCAAGATTGTAGTAGTTTGTTACAGCAGTCCTAAGACGCTATACACACACAAATATACAAGTGGAAGAAAATATCTAATACATAGTAAAAACTCAGGAATTATTTATTAAATGATTAAATAAATTTTAAAATAATTAGAAACTCCACTCAATATATTTGTATTAAGATTATCAATATTTATTATGGAAACAAAGAAGAAAATGTCACCTTAATGATAATAGTTTTGTAATGATGTATTATATAAAAGATGTTCCCTAGATTTATATAGAAAACATAATTTTAGGGTCCACTTAATATTAACCCTGCTTAAATTCTGTTTATTTGCTGCTTTTTTATACCCTCTGAGCCCATTTTTGGGCTTGTTATTTTTTCAACTATCTGGCATTTCAAGCAAATATGAGAAAAACATTTTTGCAATAAAAATTTTCCTCTGTTTCCAAAATGAATGACTTGTTGTCATAGTCTATCTCAGAAATATATGTAGTAATATAGAATGTCAAGTTAACTGATAAATTGGATTATTTCATTTTTAAGAAAGATTAAATTTCTAAATGTACTTTCTCATTTTGATTGCATCATATCTTACAGACATTATATGTGATCACACTCAAACACACACTGTGAATATCACCTCTTTCTCTGTGTGCATATACACATTAATTTCAATGCATTGGTAATTACTGAAATAAGCTTCAGAACATTTTTTGACAAATGAATTTTCAATTTCTAATCATTTTTCCTTCATTTATATTTTTCTAAGTATATTTGCTCAAAAGTAGAGAATAGAGAATCTAGGCAGAAAGATAGATGCAAATCCATAGGTATCATGTTAAAACTAATCCTAAACATACTGTGAACCAGTGTTAAGTTCTACACCAGGCCATCTTCAAAAATGATTATCAAACTGTGTAAGGATAACTGAAACCAGTAACAGAGTAAACACTGTGTTAGGATAATAGGGTGCTGACAGGGCAGATGCCTTCCAGCTGAATCATTTTTCCATTCCAGGAAGATTTTGAAATGGAGAATTAAGCATTGTCTACCTCAGGGTTACTCAGTCAGAATGTATTTCTGCAGATGAGCTTGCTGATATGACACAGAAACGCACAGTGATAAGTCTTGTGAGTCCCAGTGCTTGCGGGCATGAGTCCTGCACATTGAGCAGGCTGGGTCAACGCTACATCCTCAGTATGCTCTAGACAACGACAAATAGAAAACACTATGTAGCTGTAGAACAATACTTGATGGGAAAATAAGCCAAGCATTATACTGTGGTGTCTTATGACACAGTTGAGAAATGAATCCCTTAGGGGGCCTGTGGAGAAATTCATAAATATGTAAAACAGTTAAGTCTTTGGAAAGTATATTACTTTGTAGGATTAGATTTAGAAACAAGGCAGGCTATAGCTTTCTTATATACAAGAGTTTTTTGACTGAAAACCAGACTTTTGATAAATAGCACAGACATAATGGCAAATGGCAAATCAGGAAATGTAATCTATGGATTCTCATCTAGCCAGTGTGTTTCCAACATCGATTATTATCAGTTCATCCAAGTCAGACATGTGAAGAAATTGTCTTTTCTTCAATTAAATCATGATTGTACGAACATAACCACTTATTCATATTGGTTATTCATTTGGAGAATATTTCAAGCTGAATTTTTAATTCTTGGCTAACTTTCCTGAGCCCCCAGTACACAAAGCACATCTTTGCCCCAGTCTGTAATATTAATACAAGTTTACTCAGACAAGACAGGCAATTCCAGCTTTAATTCGAAAAATATATATATCAGATGGTTATTTATTCTACTGCTTCAATAGTATTAATTATTTCAGACAGAAATGTAAATGGTTTGAAATGATTTGTTTTTGGAATTATGCATATTCCACAATACATGCATAGATAAGAGAGATTTACCCATATCTGTGAACATAATTCTATTTTACTATGCAATTCTGAAAATGAACTCTCTTGAGCTATAAAACAACCAAATAAATGCATGTATAAATGCTTTATCTCTTCAACTATATTATATTAATCAAGTTGAGCCTAATACTTGCAGCAGGTATCATAGTGCCTTGAGCATAACAGGTACTCAAAAAGTATTAACTATTGAAATTAATCACAGAGAAGTGCTTAAAATAAAAATAGAGAAAATGATCTATAGTTTATATGAATGAACATAATGTAATGTGGCTGTGCTGTGTTGTAAAGAAGCATTGGTACAGTATGTAATAATATGATCAAATTGTATAAATGCCAAATGATTCTTTACAGATTCCTTTAAATTATCACAAGGAAACAAAGCAGAATATTTTTTTTTTAAATATGATGGTATAGGAATGCTACTAGTTTGTGTACATTGATTTTGTAAAGTAATATTGAGACACCTCAAAGAGCTACAAGTAGAACTACCATTTGATCCGGCAATCCCATTACTGGACATCTACCCAAAGGAAAAAAGATACTCTATAAAAACACATCTGCACTTGAAGGTTTATAGCAGCACAATTCACAACTGCAAAGATGTGCAAACAACCCAAGTGCCCATCAATACATGAATGGACTAATAAAATGTGGTATATGTATACCATGGAGCTCTACTCAGTCACAAAAAACAATGGTGATCTAACACCTCTTGTATTATCCTGGATAGAGCTGGAGCCCATTCTACTAAGTGAAGTATCACAAGAATGGAAAAACAAGCACCACCTGTACTCACCATCAAATTGGTATTAACTGATCAACACTTATGTGCATATATAGTAGTAACATTCATTCATCGGGTGTCAGGCAGGTGGAGGGGAGGGGATGGGTATATTCACACATAATGGGTGTGGTGCACATCGTCTGGGGGATGGACACGCTTGAAGCTCTGCCTCAGGAGGGGCGAAGCCAATATATGTAAACTAAACATTTTTACCCCC
>NW_012153552.1:37309-48351 GCF_000956105.1 Propithecus coquereli | reverse complement strand
ATATTTTTCTGCTTTGATGAAAGTCAGCTTGCCGTAGCTATACGGTTTTATTTCTACATTCTCTATTCTGTTCCATTGGTCTATGTCTGTACTTTTACACCAGTACCATGCTGTTTTGATTACTATAGCCTTGTGTATAATTTGAAGTCAAGTAATATGATTCCTCCAGATTTGTTCTTTTTGCTTAAGATTGCTTTGGTTATTCAGGCTCTTTTCCAGTTCCATATGAAGTTTAGGATTATTTTTTCTAGATCTGTGAAATATGACAGTGGCATATTGATAGGAATTGCATTGATTCTATAAATAACTTTGGACAGTATGTACATTTTATTAATAATAATGTTGATTTTTCCAGTCCATGAGCATGGGGTATTTTTCCATTTATTTATGTCATCTATGCTTTCTTTCATCAGTGTTTTGTAGTTCTCCTTTTAGAGATCTTTCAATTCCTTGGTTAAGCATATTCCTAAGTATTTTATTTTCTATGCATCTATTGTAAATGGTATTGAATTCTTGATTTGGCTCTCAGCTTGGCTGTTATTTGTGTATAGAAATGCTACTGATTTGTGTATAATGATTTTGTAACATGAGAGTTTATTTATTTCCCTATTGTAGGAGTCTTTTGGTGAAGTTTTCAGGGTTTTGGAGATACACCTCCTCTTTCCCTATTTGGATGCCCTTTTGTTTCTTTCTTTCTTTTGCCTGATTGCTCTGGCTAGGACTTCTAGTACTATGTTGAATAGAAGTGGTGACAGTAGGCACCCTGGTCATGCTCTGGTGCTTAGGGGGAATGCTTTCAAATTTTCCCCATTCAGTATGATGTTGGCTGTGGGTCTGACATAAATGGCTCTTATAATTTTGAGGTATATTCACTCTATGCCTAGTTTGCTGAGGATGTTTATCATGAAAAGACACTGGATTTTATTGAATGCTTTTTCTGCATCTATTGAGATGATCATATGATCTTTGTTTTTACTTCTACTTAAGTGATGAATCACATTTATTGATTTGCATATGTTGAACCCTCCTTGCTTCCCTGGGATGAAAATCTACTTGATCGTGGTGAATTATCTTTTTGATATGTTGTTGAATTTAGTTTGCTAACTTTTTTTGAGGATTTTTGAATGTATGCTCCTAAGGGATATTGGTCTATAGTTTTCTTTTTTGTGTGTGTCCTTTCCTGGCTGTAGTATCAAGGTCATACTGGCTTTGTAAGAATGGGTTAGGGAGGATTTCCTCCTTCTTGATGATAGGAAATAGGTTCAGCAGGATAGGTACCAATTCTTCTTTGTAGGCCTCATAGAACTCAGTTGTGAATACATCTGGTCTGGGGCTGCTTTTTTGTTGGGAGATTTATTATTACTGTTTCAATATCACTGCTCATTATTAGTCTGTTCAGGATTTCTGTTTCTTCTTGATTAAAGCTTGGGAGGTAATGTGTTTCAAGGAATTTCTCAATTTGCTCTAGGTTTTCTAGTTTGTCTGCATAGAGGTTTTCATGGTATTCATAGACAATATTTTGTATTTCTGTGGTATCAGTTATAACACCACCCTTTTCATTTTTGACTTAGATTATTTGAATCCTTTGTCTTTAATTTCTGATTAATCTGGCTAGAGATCTATCAATTTTGTTTATCTTTTCAAAGAATGACCTTTTGTTCCAGTGATCTTTTATATTGTTCTTTTATTTGTTTGTTTGTTTGTTTTCATTTTGTTTATTTCTGCTCAGAGCTTTGTTATTTCTTTTCTTCTGCTGGCTTTGGGTTTGGCAGCACATGGCAGGGGTGGCTCGTGGCTAGCAGGTCCACGATGTCACACAGGGTCACAGGTGGGGCACCAGGTGGCTGGGGTTCTCTCCCCTTGCAGGTCTGGCTATGGCCACTGCTGCCGCAGCAGTTCTCAAGTGGTATCAGCAGAGGCTGAAGGCACTGAACACCTGCTCTGCTCAAATCCCCCCATGGGGGAGTGAGCCCATGGCTCCCTGTCACAGGGCTCATGATTACATCTGCCTTCCCAGTTTTTTCCCCAGCCCAGCAAGATTGACATGGAGGCAATTGCAGTAAAACTGATCCCTCTGTAGACTGGGAAATCTGGGCCTGAGAACTCAGAATGGCATTAGTTCCAGTGACCTGAGAACAGAAGCCAGTAGGTCCCTGTTATACTTGTTCTTCAGTGCAATGATACTGCACAGTCTCCAAGAGATTTCCTGATCAGTTCAGAGGCCTGATGTGATGATGGGGCCCCTTCACAGCTTGGGTTGCAGTGTCCACAGAGGGAACATGGATCCCAGGGATTCTCTCCTGTGACCCTCCCCAATGTGTGTACATTTCCCCTAGGGTACCTTCTACTCCCGCTGAGCAGATTTCTCTGCCTCCCTCCCCTTTACCTTGGGTGTCTCCAGTCACTTCTCTTATGATTCACAATGCTCTCAATAAGACAGTCCATCTGTAGGTGAAAATTTACCTGTAACTTTTGACCTTCTCCTTGAGAGTAGTGTGTGGAGGATGCTTCTAGTCCTTTGTCTTGGCCCCTCTCTCTACTTTCTTTGATTTGGGAATATATGGCTTTAAAAACAGGGACTCAGGGCTAAAACTAAGAAAATAAATTATGTCAGTAGCATTTCATTTATCTCCTGAAAAGCAGGATCTGGGGCATGGGAAATGAAAAACCAATGATGGGATAGGTTCAGGGTCCATATAGCATGAGAAAAGAGACGCCAAATTCATCTTCCTTTATGCTGACTTCATTCATAATGCAAATGGATGACTGATAGCAATAAATGGACATATAGATGAACAATATTCTTTTACTCAGATAGTGATGAGAGAGACTTGGTTAAAACATTAGGAAGATTACATCATTTGCTTTTGTACAGTTTGAGTCAAAGTTTCCACGTAATATACTGAAATAAAAAAATAAAAAATAAAAATGATATATTTTCAATGTAAAAAAATTAGGAAGAAGTTAAATGTAGACATTTAAATAAATGTCATTTTAAAACTTTTAATATTATCTATCTTTCTTATCATTTTGTGTTTTACATGATTCCACAGGTTTTACATGATTCAGCTTATTTTAGTATTTACCAAGGCTTAATATTTTACTAGTGCTAAATAATTGCTAAGGTTATTAAAGTGCCTGTTAACATAAAATATTTTTTATTTATAAACATTTTTCTTTAAAAAATTTTCTTAATAAACATAAAATATTTTTCTCTATAAGTTTAGATGTATTACTATACTCACAGTTACTACATATATTTTAATGTGTTTGCCTTATTGAATAAATTTGAGCACAATTTGTTGATTTCCATCATGATATCTAGTTTGCAATGTATTGTTCTACAACACATATCCCCAATGAACAGTTCCCATAAGCCTAAATCTTTATAGAAGAAGAAGAAATACCAAATGCCTCTAATAAGCCAAAAAGAAGTATTTTTAATCTAACTTCAGGAAAATATTAACAGACCAATGTGTTTATTTTCTTTTAAAAAAAAATCCTTAATAAATATGTAATAGCAAGCAGCAACAGCACCCAGGAACTCTTAATTAAGATTCTATGATCCTAGGCTTTCAGTGTGCAAATATTCAACTAATAGTCACATAAAATCATGACATCAATGGGCAAACAAACTGAAATAAAGAAACAACAACAAGGAAAAAAAAAGATCTAAAGCATTCACAAATAACATTTGTCAGTCATTTCCACTTGTTTCTTTTTTCTAGCAAGCAAATTAATGAAAGAAATTGAGGCCAGTGACCTTCTCCTTCTCTTTCACTTTCTCTTTCATTTTTCATTTCAGTCTCTCAAGAATCATGCTTGGCTCAAAGATGTTAAAAAGTAGTTAAGGTTAAAAGTCCTTCACTGCTTATGATCTCATCTTGCCTAGTATTGATTATCTCTCTTGTCCACAGTAAATATATGAGTTGATTACAAAGAGTAATTCAAATTTATCTTTACATTAACTTCACTCAGGTAGAGAAAACACCAGCCTTCATCCTCTAGTTTTGCTTTAAGTTCAAAGAGAACAGACAGAAGATTAGCCTTTCCACCCTCTCAGCAAAGTTCTTTTTTCCTGATTTGTTTTTAGTCATTTAGGAAAATCAGTAGATTGTTCTCATTTTTAGAGATTCATATACTTTTAACCACACCCAGAAGGAATGAAAAGAACTACCAAAAAGTAAATAAAAATCGCCTCGAGCCATTAGCCAAAGGGTATTTTATTTTATTTTATTTTATTTTTTGAGGCAGAGTCTTACTGTGTTGCCCAGGCTAAAGTGCCGTGGCATCATCCTAGCTCACAGCAACCTCAAACTCCTAGGCTCAAGCGATCCTCCTGCCTCAGCCTCCCGAGTAGCTGGGACTAAAGGCATGCGCCACCATGCCCGGCTAATTTTTTCTGTATATTTTTAGTTGTCCAATTAATTTCTTTGTAATTTTAGTAGAGACGGTGTCTCGCTCTTGTTCAGGCTGGTTTCGAACTCCTGAGCTCAAACAATCCGCCCGCCTCGGCATCCCGGAGAGCTAGGATTACAGGCGTGAGCCACCGCGCCCGGCCAGGGTATTTTATTTTTAATCAAAAGTCTACTCCTGGATTTTAGTGTCTTAGTGAAACACACAATTGTTCCTTAGTACTATTTTTATATAAATATTAATTACAATTAAAGTGTTACTGGACTTCCACACTGCTACATATCAGAGATCAAAAGTACATTTAGACACAGAAGAATGTTGCTGCCTTCTGAGAACCACTCATTTTTGTAGAAAGTACTATTCTTCTGGTGGGCAACCTACTCCTGTCTCTGTCTAAATCACAGATCCGGCATCAGCACCTGATATACTTGCTGCCCAGCCTGAGATGTTTATAGCCACAATTTTTAAGTTCTTCCATGGTGAACATATGAATATAAGAATGTAGTTTCCAAATTATATTTTGACATGTAGTCCTTTAAGTTTCACCATTATTTTGAAGAACTTAACTTCTCGAAGCATAATCAGAGCTGTGTTACACAGCTTTGTAACAAGACAAAGAAAGAAGAAAAAAAAATATGGTGGGGGTGAAGAAGCAAGTCTAACACTCCAGACCATACATACTCAGCTCCATGTATGTAGGAGTACCTTCAGTGTTTCTAGATGTGAACATAGTTTCATATTTGGAAATTAGGGAGGGGGGTATGTTAAGTTTAGCATGTGAAGAGAAGCAGTAAACATTTGCCACCAGATTTTTGGAAAGCTTTATTGAGCATAGCCAATTATTATTTTTGACTGTAATTGAGTAACCAGAATACACTGAGATCGTAAACCTTGAATTATGTCAGCATATTAATGCTTTTATCACATGATTTTCCTGTAAATTCTGTGGACCACGGGGTTAAATTGCATCACTTATGAGAGAAGAAATGCAGAAATAACTTTGGACCTTGCAGTATGCCACTGACAGCCATTGCTGAGTTGCCTACAACTTGAAGTACATGGGTGGGAATTCTTTTTCATTGTAGGGTGGTTTTCATGTACCATTATGTACAAATAGTAGCAATAGCATAAAGAGGAAATAAGTTTAAAAAACAAAATCAGCTATGAATCCAACTATTCTGTCACCAATCTGCTTTGGAAATTATAAAATCCCAGATATCACTGCATTACAATTCAAAAATTCTGAAAAACCAAACCTGTATATCTCCCAAAGGCTTCCAATTTCTAATTAAATTTTAGAACATATGTCCAAATTGGCAGTTGCTTCTATTTTCACAAGATTAGGATTATTAATGAATTATTGTTGATTAAGATATAATTATTTTATCATTTTATTTAAAAGACCTACTAGGTCTTATCACTGAATATAATTAACAGCTACAGTGACAGGAAACTTTCACAAGTGGTACAATATTGTGTGTGTGTGTATGTGTGTAAGAACAATGTTTTTAATTAGTCTACTAAAAGTGTTGAATTTATCTGAATATTCATTATAAAATAATGGTCTTCTTAATTCATATTAACTATAGACTTATTCTAACTTCTTCACATTTGAATTATTTAAAGTTCTTTTTTGGATTAAAGCTCTCAATTTATAAAAATCTGGGAACAAATTTATGAGTCTGATAAGAATGGACACTGATAATCAAGATCACCTCTATACATTTTAATTAACAAGACTGAGAAAAAAGACCATCTAGGTCAAATGAATATAGAATTATTCTAGGGAAGTATTGTCCAAGAATATAATGTATAAAATAATAATTTCACTGTTTTCTTAAGGGGCAAAGAATCCTCCAAACTGTATTAATACAGATGAAAACAGTTGTTCACAGGGCAAATATCTTGCTTATCAAACAAGAGTTTACTTATAGACTTACTTTAAGACATTCGCCTCCTTGTGTCCATGACTTGTAAACTAGAATATTTTAAATTTGGTCTGACTCCAATTTTCAGCTTTAACTAATCTATTTTAAATGACTTGAATCTAGACACAAAAGAATATCTATAATATCTATATCTTTTGAACTTCACCTTCTGAGACTCTAACAGGACTCAAAGAGGTGTTTTACTTACTATAGTAGCTTCCTTTAACTGATAATTTATTCTGGTTGTCTTTTAGGAAAATCAATAGTTAAGACTACTTTAACATATTCTAATGAAGAAATTTCTAATGATTTTTTTTCCATTTTGAAAGCTATAATTATTTTTCTAGATCTGTGAAAAATGACATTAGTATTTTGATGGTGACTGTATTGAATGTGTGTATCACTTTTGATAGTATGGACATTTTAATGTTATAGATTCTGCTGATCCATGAGCATAATTCTATGCTTCCTTTGGAACAAGAAAAGAGTCCAAATAGCCAAAGCAATCTTAAACAAAGGAACAAATCTGGAGGTATCACTTTACCAAACTTTAAGCTATATTACAATGTTATAGTAACCAAAACAGCATGGTCCTGGCAGAAAAATAGAAAGGTAGACCAATGGAACAGAACAGAGAACCAAGATATAAAACCATGCACATATTGCCATCTCATCTTTGACAAAGTAATATACACTGGGGAAAAGAATCCATGTTCAATAAATGGTGCTGGAAAATTGGATAGCCACATGTAGAAGATTGAAACAGGATCCATAGCTCTCACCACTCAAAAAAATTAACTCAAGATAAATAACAGACTTAAATTTAAGACATGAAACCAGAAGAATTTTAGAATAATGGAAAAATTCTTCCAGATATCAGCCTAAGCAAAGAATTTATGACAAAGACCCCAAAGGCAAACAGCAACAACAAAAATAAATAAATAGGACTTGATTAAATTAAAAAGCTTCTGCACAGCCAAGGAAACAATCAACAGAGCAAATAGACAAGCTAAAGAATAGGAAAAAATATCTACATTCTATACATCTTATAAAAGGCTACTAACCAGAATCTACAAAGAACTCAAGCAAATAGGCAAGAACAAATCAAACAATTCCATTAAAAAGTGGGAAAAAGACATGAAGAGAAGCATTTCAAAAAAAGATAGACTAATAGCCAGTAAACATGTGAAAAAATGCTCAACATCACTAATCATCAGAGAAATGCAAATCAAAACCACAAAATATCACCTACCATCAATGAGAATGGCTTTTATCAAAAAGTTCGAAAACAATAGATGCTGGTGTGGATGCAGAGAGAAAGGAACACCTATGCATTGTTGGTGGGACTGAAAACTAGTGCAACCTCTATGGAAAATGAAATGGAGATTCCTCAAGGAACTAAAAGTAGACCTACCATTTGATCCAGCAATCCCACTACTAGGTATTTACCCAAAGGAAAATAAGTCATTTTATCAAAAAGACACTTTCACTACAATGTTTATTGCAGCACAATTCACAATTACAAAGATGTGGAATCAACCCAACTGCCCATCAATTCATAAGTAGATTAATAAAATGTAATATATGTACACCATGGACTACTATTGAGCCATAAAAAATGAACTAATACCTTTTGCAACAATCTGGATGGAGCTGGAGACCATTGTCCTAAGTGAAGTATTGCAAGAATGGGAAAAAAAAACAACACATGTACTCACTATTAAATTGGAAGTAACAGATCAGCACTCATGTGCACAGATGGAATTCGTACTTCTATAATATTGAAAGAAAAAAAAATAAAGAAAGATTCTTAGGAAAAAAACTATGATGTGCAAAAAGCATTAGGAATTATTTAAACCTCAAATATAGAGCTAATAGAGTTACCTTTTTAAGTTCTCAAAAATCATATATCTGTGTGTGTGTATCAGCTTTCTCTGATAATAGTTTCCTGAGATACACTTATATATGTAAAAATTTACTTAAAGTGATAATTTACTCATAGGCCATTTAAGTAGTGAGTGGATCCAGATTTATAAAATCTCAAAGTAAATGTTCTCTACCCTCTGAAAACTGAATAGTTACTACTGGACATTTACATTGGAAGTAAAAGAGATGGTTTGTAGATATTTTCCCCCATTTTGTATGTTGTCTCTTTACTTTGTTGATTGTTTCCTTTGATGTTCAAAGGTTTGTTAGCTTGATATAATCCTACTTGTCAGTATTTGCTTTGGTTGTCTGTGCTTTGAGATCTTATTCAAGAAATCTTTGCCCAGACCAATGTCCTGAAGCATTTCCCCATTTTTTCTTGTAGTAGTTTCAGATCTTACACTTAAGAGTTTTAATCTATTTTGGTTTGATTTTTGTATATGGTGAGAAATATAGGCTTAGTTTCATTTTTCTGCATATGGACATCCAGCTTTCCCAGAATTATGTATTGAAGAGCCTGCCTTTTCCATAATGTATGTTCCAGATGCCTTTGTCAAAAAAATTGGCTAAAAACAATTGGGATTATTTCTGAGTACTCTATTCTGTTTCACTCACCTGTATGTCTGCTTTTATGCCAGTATCATGCTCTTTGGGGTATTATATCTTTGTAGTATATTTCAAAGTCAGGTAATTTGATGCCTCCACCTTTGTTCTTTTTGATCAGGAATGCTTTGCTATTCATGATTTTTTGTGAATCTATACAAATTTTAGGATTATTTTTTTCTATTTCTGTGAAGAATATAATTGATATTTTGACAGGGATTGCCTTGAGTTTGTAGATCACGTTGGGTAGCATGAACATTTTAACAATATTAATTTTTCCAATCTGTGATCATGGGATATCTTTTTATTTTTTGGTATTCTCTTTGATTTTGTTCATCAGGAGTTTTTGGTTTTTATTGTAGAGATTTTTCACTTTTTTGTTTAATTTATTCCTAGGTATTTAATTTTTTGTAGCTATTTTAAATGAAATTGCTTTCTTTTTTTTTCAGATTGTTCACTGTTGGCATATAGAAAGGCTACTGATTTTCATATGTTGATTTTGTATCATGTGACTTTACTGAATTTGTTTGTCAGTTTCAGCAATTTTTTGGCAGAGGCTTTAGGTTTTTCCAAGTTTAATATTGTGTTATTTGCAAACAAGGACAATTTGACTTCTTCATCTCCAATTTGGATTCCCTTTATTTTTTTCTCTTGTATAATTGTTATGGTTAGACCTCCAGTACTATATTGAATGAAAGTGGTAAGGAATTAATAATAAGAATATATAATGAAATTATTCAATAGCAAAAGAAATATACCCAAATAATCCAATTTAAAAATGGTCAAAATATTTGAATAGATTTTTTCTCAAGAAGACATACAAATGGCCAACAGGTACATGAAAAAAATGTCCAACATCACTAATCATCAGGGAACTGCAAATAAAAACCACAATGAGATATCATCTCATGCCAGGCAAAATGGCTATTATCAGAAAGACAGAAAATAACAGATGCTGGTGAGGATGCAGAGAAAGGAGACCACTTGTACACTGTTGTTGAGAATATAAACTAGTATAGCCACTATGAAAAATAATATGAAGTTTCCTTAAAAAAATAAAAAAATATAATTAAAAAGAAAAAGTAAATAAAAAATAGAAGTACAACATGATCCAGCAATCCCACTGCTGGATATATATCCAAAAGAAAGAAAAACAGTATATAGAAGAAATATTTGAATTTCCATGTTTATTGCAGCACTATTCACAATAACCAAGATATGAATGCTACCTAAGTTCCATCAATGCATGAATAGATAAAGAAAATGTGGCATATACACACAATGGAATATTATTTAGCCACGAAAATGAATGAAATCTTGTCATTTGCAGAAACATGGATGGAGCTGGAGGACATTCTGTTGTGTGAAATAAGCCAGGCACAGAAAGACAACTATCACGTGTTCTCACTTACGCATGAGAATTAAAAAAAAAAAAAAACAACCTCATGGGTTGGAGGCAGAGAGTAAAATGATAGTCATCAGAGGCTGGGGAGGGTATGGATGTGTGTGGAGGGATATAGAGAAGGTGGTTAATAGCTACAAACATACAGTTAGATTGGAGGGATACGTTCCAATATTTTATAGCAGAGTAAGGTGACTATAATTAACAATAGGACATTGTATATTTTATAATAGCTATAAGAGGAGATTTAGAATGCTAACAACATAATTAAATTATGATGGATATCCTAATTACCCTGATTTGATTATTACACAGTGTATGCTAGTATTAAAATATCACATGTACCCATAAATATGAACAACTATATGTAATGATTTAAAATCCCCACATGTAGAAGACTGAAATGGGATCTGCACTTTTTACTTCTCACAACAATCAAGTCACAGTGGATAACAGACTTAAAACTAAGGCATCAAACTGTAAGATGTCTAGAAGAAAATGTTGGGAAAACTCTTATAAACATTGGCCTAGGGAAAGAATTTATGAAGAAGACCCCAAAGGCAATCACAGCAACAACAAAAATAAATAAATGGGACCTGTCAAATTCAAAAGCTTCTGCACAGCCAAGGAAACTATCAAGAGAGCAAAGTGACAACCTAAACAATGGGAGAAATTATTCACATGTTACACATTCTATAAAGAGGTAATAACTAGAATCTACACAGAACTCAGGAAAATCAGCAAAAAAAAAAAAAAACAAAATCAAA
>NW_012153552.1:31379-36363 GCF_000956105.1 Propithecus coquereli | reverse complement strand
AACTAAAAATATATAGAAAAAATTAGCCGGGCATGGTGGCACATGCCTGTAGTCCCAGCTACTTGGGAGGCTGAGGCAGGAGGATTGCATGAGCCCAGGAGTTTGAGGTTGCTTTGAGCTAGGCTGATGCCACAGCACTCTAGCCTGGGTAAAAGAGTGAGACTCTGTCTCAAAAAAAAAAAAAACAATGGTGATCTAGCACCTGTTGTATTATCCTGGATAGAGCTGGAGCCCATTCTACTAAGCCAAGTATCACAAGAATGGAAAAACAAGCACCACATGTACTCGTCATCAAATTGGTATTAACTGATCAACACTTAAGTGTACATACAGTAAAAACATTCATCCGATGTTGGGCAGATGGGAGTGGGGCGGATGGGGTGGGTATATACACACCTAATTGGTGCTGCCTGCACCGTCTGGGGGATGGACATGCTTGAAGCTCTGACTCGGGTGAGGCACAGGCAATATACGTAACCTAAACATTTGTATTCCCATAATATGCTGAAATAGAAAAAAATTAAAATGACTTTTAAAAAATCCAAAATGATAAAAAAGGAAGAAACAATAAGCTAACAACAACAAAATAGAAGTAGAGGAGATGATTTTCTTAACTTCATATCTCTGCTTTAATATTACAAGTCTCCATAACTTTTCTCACATATTCACTGTACTGTGAGTCTTTGTAATTAATCCAATTTCACTAATGATAGTCTCATGGATCCACATATGTGTTTTATCCTTATTGACATTCAATATTTTTCAATATATGACAGCTCTTATATCTTAGTCATTGCAATCACTCATTAACTTACCTTTCTTAAGGCCAATATTCTGTACCATTTCCACAATATATTGCATTTTTCACAACTGCAAGCTTTTTGTGTGCTGATATTGTTCAAGCTATTTGTTAAAATAATGAAATAAATTCATCTTTGGATACACATGAAATGCACTTTTGGTAAGGTCAAGCCCATAGGCCTGGATTTCAGGTATTATTCTTTGATATGGAAGACAATGAAACAAGAAGGTTTTATTAATTCCACTCATAAAATAAACTTCTAAGAATTTCATATCAAAGTTTTGCTATTAATAATAGTAATAACAATAATAGTTATGCAATAAGAAAAATGCTAAATATTTTACATGTACAATCTCATGTATACTCAGAAAATTGTATATTATTTTATCCTTCTTTTATAGACAAATGTATCGGAGCTTCTGAAGATTTAAAACTTTGTCCAAAGTGAATGAATGAATATTAAAGGACTTGTATTTGAACCCAGGTATATAGTGCTCCAAAGCTCATGCTGCTTAGCATACCAAAGTGCACCAACTCCTGTGAAACATATACTGGCTTTAAAAGGAGGTTAATATAATGTATTTTAAAGCTTTTATTTAATGATATTTCTAGCTTAACATATTTTGCTTCACCTTACAAGTATGTACTTAAAAGAAAATTAAGTCAAGTACCTTTTATTTCTGAAACAATACAAGTCTCCCACTAATAGCATAATTTTTTGCCATTTCATTAAAGACTATTGTAATGTTTGAATTTCTTTTACAACTTTAAAGCATGGTAATCTTTAAACATGTATCTTTATACATTTATTTATCATGCTAGAAAAAATTTAAATAAATTGTGCTATTGAAATATAGCTTACCCACAGGTTTCTAGAAACCTTATGCCTTGACATAATACTATATTCTCTGAAACACAAAAGTCATAATATCTTTCTTTATTTTTTATTTGACTAATATTCATGATTACATCTTCTACCAAGTACACTTCTACAGTAGTTAGAGCAAAATAAATGTATTCCCTACTCTCATAAATTTATACCTAGCAAGAGGAGACAAAAATTAAAAATAAAAAAAATTGAATACATAAAATAAGGTAGGGACGATGGATTTTACCTTATTATTCTATCTCTAATGTTATACAATAGGTATGTTTACAAAACTATACAGATAAAAATACAATGCCTTAGGCTTTAAGTTATGGTAATCAAAAAATTATTCAAAGTGTACAACATGCAATAATATTTCACTTCTAGTAGTTTATTGTTGCTATTGTTTCCTTGCACGTTTCCTTACTTTATTTGACTTTTTCTAGTGCTAACTCTGTGTGCAATTACCACATCTTCCCATCTAGTCTGTGTAATACCTAAGCTATGGGTCAAGGTAAATCTCAGTGAAAATCAGAATCTTTTCTCGAGTTCTATGAGGAAGTTAATCTTATATCAGAAGTTCATGCCTTAAACTAGGAGTAACAGAAACAAAATCAAACAAACAGACATAAACACTACAGGTTCATAAACAAATAAGTCCTAATTGGATCCCTGAATGTATCCCTTGAAGCAATAAAAAATACTGGTTAATTCCTCAAAAGTAACAATAGAAAGCAGTCCATGCTGATGAAAAAAATAGATATGAGATACCTCAATTTAAACCAATGTCATGCTATTTTTTTAATCAAGATATTGTCACTGTGTAGAAAGTGGTTGGTGGGAGACAATTATTCTTGCGTCTTTTGTGTTTTTACACATTTTGGGAGCAGATGCATTGATTGCCTTGTTTCCCTACGATCTTTTCAGGGATATTTGTATAGTGAACTGCCATGGAAAATACACTATTTCCCTCCAGAGCAAAGAGCAGACTTTTTTGGGATTGGAATGTAGAGTTATTATTGATTTCATTTACTATCTATCATAAGAGTCTGTTTCCCTAAGTTCAAGGTTTCTCTCCTGTGATGTGTCCCACTCTAGGTACATGTATCACCTGGCCCTCTTAATGTCACCTTGTAGGTTGGGGCTCAGGGAACCTGGCTATTGTTATTTCTGTGAAGAATAAAAAATTTTGTTTTTTGTTTTGTTTTTGTTTTTATCTCAATAGATTTAGGGGGTACAAGTGTTTTTGTTACATGAATAAATTGTATAATGCTAAAGTCACGATTTTAGTGTGTCAATCACCAGAGTAGTGTATATTGTACCCAGTAAGTGCAGTTTTTAACCTCACTCTCCTTGCTTTCTCCCTCATTCTGCCAATTATACCACTTTATGATGATATATACCCATCATTTAGCTCCCACTTATAAGTGAGAACAAGTGGTATTTGTTTTACTATTCCTGAGATATTTCACTTAGGATAATGGTCTCCAGTTCCATCACAGATGTTGTAAAAGACATTATTTCATTCCTCCTTTTGGCTGAGTAGTACTCCCTGGTGTATTTATATAAACCACATTTTCTTTATCTACTCATCAGTTGATAGGCACTTAGGCTGATCCTATATTTTTGCAATTGTGGATTGTGCTGCAACATACATTTGGGTGCAAGTGTCACTTTTAAAAAATGACTTCTTTCCTTTGGGTAGATACCCAGTAGAGAGGTTGCAGGGTCAAATGGTAGGTTTACCTTTAGTTCTTTGAGGAATCTCCATACTGTTTTCCATAGAGATTGAACTAATTTACATTCCCACCAATAGTGGTGGGAATAAGCATTCTATTTTACCGCATCCATGACAGTATCTACTATGCTGTTTTTTGACTTTTTAATAATGTCCATTCTGGCATGAGTAAGATGGTATCTCATTGTGCTTTTATTTTGCATTTCCCTGATTATTAGTGATGTTGAACATTTTTTAATATGTTTTTTGGCCATTTGACTACCTTCATTTTGAAAAAACTGTTCATGTCTTTTTTCCACTTTTTCATGGGGTTATTTGTTTATTTGTTGTTTGTTTGTTTTTTCTTGCTTACTTGTTTTAGTAGTTTTTACATTCTGGATATTAGTCCTTTGCCAAATTTATAGTTTGAGAATATTTTCCCCATTCTCTAGGTTGTCCATTTACTCTGTTGATTAGTTCCTTTGCTCTGTGGCAACTTTTTCATTTAATTAATTTCCATTTATTTATTTATGTTGTTGCTGCATTTGCTTTTGGGGTCTTAGTCATAAATTCTTTGTCTAAGCCAATGTTGAGAAGTTTTTCCTAGGTATTCTACAATTTTTTATGGTTTTAGGTTTTACATGTAAGTCTTTAATCTATCTTCAATTAGTTTTTGTGTATGACGAGAGATAGGGGACCAGCTTCATTCTTCTGCATATGGATATCCAATTTTCCCGGCACCACTTATTGAATATGTCATTCTTTCCCCCGTGTATGTTTCTCTCTGCTTTATCAAAGATCAATTGGTTGTAGCTATATGGCTTTATTTCTGGGTTCTCTATTCTGATCCATTGGTTTATGTGTCTAACTTTATACCAGTATCATACTGTTTTGGTTACTGTAGCCTTGTAGTATAATTTGAAATTGGGTACTGTGATGCCTCCACATTTGTCCTTTTGCTTATGATTGCTTTGGCTATTTGGGCACCCTTTTAGTTCCATATGAATTGAGGATTGTTTTAATAGATCTGTGAAAATAATGTTGGTATTTTAATAGCAATTGCAATGAATCTGGAAATGGCTTTGAGCAATATGGACATTTTAACAAGGTTGATTCTTCCAATCCATGAGCTTGGGATGTTTTTCCATTTCTTTGTGCCATCTACGATTTCTTTCTTCCATGCTTGATAGTTCTCCTTACAGAGGTCTTTTGCTTTCTGGTAAAGTATATTCTTAGTTATTTTATTTTCTTCACATCTAGTGTGTTGAGTTCTTGATATGACTCTAAGCTTGGCTGTTATTAGTGTATAGAAATGTTACTGATTTGTGTACATTGATTTTGTAACCTGGGACTTTGCTGAATTTATTTCTCTGTTATAAGGATCATTTGGTGGAGTCTTTTGAGTTTTAGAGATACACTATCATGTCATCAGCAAACAGGAATAGTTTGACCTCCTCTTCCCCAATTTGTATGGCCTTTATTTCTTTCTTTTTCCTGATTTCCCTGGCTGGGATTTCAAGTACTATATTGACTAGAAGTGGTGACAGTGGGTATCATTGTCTTGTTCTGGGTCTTAGGAAAAATATGTTGTTGGCTG
>NW_012153552.1:27214-30186 GCF_000956105.1 Propithecus coquereli | reverse complement strand
ATTATTTTTTTAATTTCAGTCTTGATTTCTTCACTGACCCAAGGATTGGTAAGCAGCATGTTGTTTAATTGCTATGTATTTGTGTAGTTTTGAAAGTTCCTCTTGGAATTTATTTCTAATTTTATTCCACTGTGGTCTAAGAAGATACATGGTATGATTTCAATTTTTCTAAATTTGCTGAGACTTGTTTTGTCACCTAACATATGATCTATCTTGGAAAATTTCCAATGTTCTGTTGAGAAGAGTATATATTCTGCAGTCTTTTTGTAGAATGTTCTATAAATATCTGTTAGGTACATTTGTTCTAGACTCTTGTTTAAGTCCAGTGTTTCTTTGTTGATTTTCTGCCTCAATGGTCTGTTCAGTTCTGTTGATGGACTGTTGAAGTTCCCATGTATTAAGAATAAGGATTTTTGTATTTAACCTAAGAATCTTATCTCTTTTGTCAACATCCATGTAACTGGGTCACACTAACATTTTAGCTTTCAAGTAAATTGGAAAAACTCAGACACATCATTGTTCTTAAATAAGGCAGTTGACATTTTCCGGGTGCCCTTGTATACACAATGAGGTATACTGATAAAGTGGTTCTGTGTCAGATTTAATGGTCATTAATTCAAAAATATCTGTATATAACATCATCAAATACTATTGGAGGAAATGACTTTTTGTACACAATAAATGAACAGTTAATAAGTGAACTATTAATTAAAATAGATTAAATTACAATAATGATAAGAATCAAAGTTAAAAAATTGTTAGTGATTCTTTTCCCAAAATCCACATAAATAAATGATTGTAGCTTTGTACAAGAAGAGAAAAGCAAACAGGGCTTTAGTGTAATTGTGAAATATTTGACCCAGGTGAGAAACAAAGCATAGAAAGATAACTGACTGACATTTTTCTCTAGTGATAAAATAAATTTGGGCATTTTGCTGTGTTTTTGGCCTGTGTTATCATAATTAGTTTTTAGTTATTTTCCCAATCTATTTGCATATGTTTTGCATGAAATACAAACATGAAGAACCTAATGTCTCCCCTCAGAGAGCTTGAAAGTTACCAGGGAGCACCATACAAAAACACATACGAAGTTACTAAACATACATAAGGATGCGATAAATAATATGAACAATCATTTCCATAAATGGTCAAGAAAGCTATAATCACCATCTCCATCTTCTTCAAGATTGTCTTCATCATTATCACCACAATCATCAACAGAATCATATAAATTAATTCACCAAAATTCAATGGTAAAAATAATAGAAGTAATAAGATAGAGCTTTATTTATTGAGTACTAAGTGAAAACCATGTAGTCGAGATTTTGCATCAGCGATATTAATTTCCCCCAACATCACAATTAGTTTGATAAAATTATGTATATAATCTGTATTTTTATAGTGGAAGAAATGTAAAATATAAAAAATATTTTTCTCTATCAGAGAGAAAATGGTGGAGTTAAGGTCACCTCCCGGATCCCTGCTTCCAGAGATAGAGGCGTAGATCTGGGTCTGCTACACATGATCGGATCGCTCTCCCGCAAAAAACAGCGATGTGAATTGGTGGAGATTCAGCGTGGGACACACAAATCAGGAAAAAGAATAAGGTGAACGGGAGATAGGAATGCAAAACCTGGAAAGCGCGGGACAGACAATATAGAGTGGAGCATGAGATCGCTGCGCCCGCCTGGCCAGTAAGTGCACCCAGATAAGACCCTCAAGAGACAGTCTAGCTTCCCCACTGGCTAACAAGCCCATGGAGAGTCAGGCACCTGCATGAAGTGGAGGTAGAATTGTGGCAGGAAACTTGGGGCTCCGCGGAGAAGGGACACAAGCGAGGAGCATTTTGAACACCCCGGAGCTCTGTGTCAGGACTGCACTGGACAGGGAAGGAGCTGGTCTGGGCTACCTCTGGAGGCAGTTAGGAGTCAGGAAGCTGGTTTCTGGCACCCAGAGGGTCCTGAACAAGGAGGTGAGTACTGACTAGAGGACTCTAACCTGGAAACTGCCGCTGGCGATTAGGACTGTTCAGGGTGGGCCAGTAAGAGCGAGAGCTATTGCTGGACTGGCGTGAGACTGGGGAAGGGAGACATAAAGGAGACGGTGGGGCACCCTGATGACTCAACTCCCTGATCGGGTACCTGCCAGCCCCTGAGCGGCTGCCTCTAGAGCTGGTTCCATGGGGGCGAGCGAACGCCAACTCGGGGCCCACAACAGGTTGCAGTACGGTGCAGAGCAGCTCCCTTCCCCCAGCCTGGGAACTCTCGCAAGGAGCTCTGCCCTTGTAGGATCTAAAGTCAATTAGCCAGGCTCGTTTCTTTGAGTGGTGAATTCTGAGTGCTTCCTCAGTTGTAAGAGGCAGATGCCTGCAGAAACTGAAGGTGCTGGGGCGTTGGGCAGTCAGGAGCGGCATCCCCTCCCCCTGGCCAGCGTCTTTTGCGCGGCGAGAGGTGGGCTCCACCTCTAAGCTTGCATCAGCGAGACATAAAGAGCGACTCCCCCTCTGCAACAAGCACCAGTCCCTGGGGCTTTGGCACTGACCAATAGCTGACAGCCTAGCGACTTTCCTTGCCAGACCGGTTTAGGTCATCTGGTACGATTACATTTCTGCCTCCAGTCAGCTACCAACAGTGAAATCCATGGTTAGGAAACCAAAACCCTGGCAAGAGACCAAAACAAGTTCCCCAAGTAATCCATCCCATCAAGAAAACCCTGAACAACATACTAGCAGCTCCCTCTAGCGGCAGATCAAGAGAAAATACACAGAACGTGTTACTTTCCAATCCAAAACTGAAAGAAAAGTAACAGCGGATCCAGATGGGAAGGACCCAGTGAAAGATTTCTGGATGTATGAAAAATCAAATGGAAAGCATACTCCCAAAGAGGAACACCAGCTCTCTAGCAATGAACACTAACCAAGTCCAGAATACTAAAATGACAGAAGAAGAATTCCAAACATGGATTGTAAGTAA
>NW_012153552.1:16251-17154 GCF_000956105.1 Propithecus coquereli | reverse complement strand
TAGAAGCATAGAAATCAACCAGTCCATGATAACTATATGTTTTGCAGGGACATTTAACTTCATTTACTGAAGTGCATTTAAAAAGTGGAACAATGAAGAGGTTAGATTGCTTAGCAATTTATTCAAATACCATGAGCATCAAATTTTTCATTGTGACTCCTGGGGAATACCTAATCCCAAAACTTTTGGAATTTAAAAAATAATTGTGGGGCAGAAATATTATTGTGAAAATTCTGTGCCGCTTCAGGCACTTAATGCAATAACAAAAGATTATATTTTAAAATGTGCCAAGTGCCTCCACAGGGTGAACCATGTCCAAGTGTGTGTATGTGTACTGTCTAGAATGAAATCAACTGATATTACCATGTTGACTCAAGTATCTGCAGCTGACAGTGCACCCTTCAGGCATTTTGGAAATCTTCAACTAATAGTGTAGACAGCTGACAGAAAAAGAATGATGAATTAGCACTCTCAGAGGCAAGGATAATAGCAAAGAGAGAAGGCTAAGAAAGTTTGGAAAGTTGGCTTGTAAATACAATAGGTCTGTTAATTTTCACAGAGCTTTTAATGTAAAAAGTTTAGGAGAAATTACACTCTATCTTAACTACCTATCAATTAATATTATTTCCAAAAATAGTAAGTTCATTCACTGATTAAACAACACATATGGAGTGCACATATTTTAGTAATAACTTAATATTGGATATTAGGTGGCATTCAAAAAAAGAATGTTCTAATGTGGAAATGTCTTAGTATTTTGAATATGAAAAGAATACAGTAACATAAAACACATTCAAGATGCCCTTATTTGGGAGCACAACAGTTATAGAGCGTACCCATTCAATTAAGGTACACTGTTCTTTAAAAGCCTGAAGAATAGGAGTAATATTTTTAAAAATAAAA
>NW_012153552.1:14220-16201 GCF_000956105.1 Propithecus coquereli | reverse complement strand
AACTATTGATGGAGTCAGACTAGATAACAAAAATATCTTCAGGAATAAAATTGTATTCTGTGGCTCTTTAATTCTTAAATTGTCCAAAAATTATTCACCTTTCCATTCCTTTTTTTAGAAATACACAGAGAAATATCTGATGAAGTGAGGACTGTTAAGGCAAAATATCACAAAAAAAAAGATTTTAAAGGAAGATTAAAAAATAATAATAGTAAACTCCTTCATTCAACAATAGTGTTGAGAGTACTACTGATGAGTAGCCACCCTTAAGCTATTACAATAATTAGCAATGATATGGCATTGCAGGAATGAAAAACCTAGGGAAATTTACAAAAAATAAATGAACAAGAAATATCAGGTCCAAAATTTGACAGGAAGAAAATGAAAAAGGTTGATGAGACAGAAAGTATATGAATGTGACAGTGGGCATTGTGGAGTCAGGTGCAATCTCTATGGGGATGTGATATATAAACCCCAAATCGTAAGTCAAGAAGCTGACAAACATAGGAAGCATTTGAGTAAGAGGATTAAGTAAAATTTTAAGGGATAAAAGCCTAAGAAGTAACGCTCAAATAAATGAAAGATCAGTGTGGCTGAATGGCAACAAGCAGGAGGGAATGATAATAACGGCTTAAATTTACACTATGCACCTGGCACTGTTCTAGGCACTTTACACATACCAACTCATGTAATAATATGAATTATTCAATGAGGCAGGTAAAATTATTACGCACATTTTACAAATGAGGTAACTGTGCAATAGAGCAGTAAAATAACACACTCAAGATTTTACTGTAAATAATTAGTAGATAAGATTTTAATCCAGGGAATTTGCACATGAAATCAGAGCTTTTCCTGGTAGACAGTGGCCAAATCACCTAGAACATAAGGGACACAAGTTGGGATTAAGACACTAAATAATACGTGCATCACTGGATCATTTCAAGTCAGATCATGACACAATATGACTTAGCTTTTACATGGGTTCTGGCATTCAATGCATACCTATGCGTAAGAAATTTAGTGAAATCAAGAAGAAAGCAAAGGAAGACAAAATAGGAAGTACAAAGGAGAAAGATAGAAAGAGGTGAGCCAGAGTTTTTTAATCAGGAAATTATGAAGGTGGTGGGGGAAGAATAATAGAGGAAAAAATAGAGTTAGAATTCAAAGAGGGAAGCATCCCAGCATTTCTGAGCCGTTAGAGTGTTTAAGATCTGCTTCTGCTACTGGATATTTGTATACTATGGAACGATTAGCTAAACTGTTCTGTAACTTAGTTTCTTTATTTGTGAAATAAGGAATTGAAACACTTAAGTGTTTCATAATTCAAAATATACTACAAAAAAGTAAACTAGTTAAATTCTCCACTGTTGACCTAAAAAAAGGAAAAGGAAAAGTGAGGAAAGCAGGCAAGAGTCACGATATTCATGAAGGAAAACAGGAATAGAAATGTGTGGTAGACATTTTGGTAGAGGTTTGGTAGAGGTTTTTGCCTTATTAGTCTTGAGAAACAATATTGTAGATCATCCCTATAGTCTCTAGTTTTAAAATTATATGATTCTATAATGAAGGCTTATATAAAGAGTAAACTTTTAAAATATTTTATGTAAGAAATAGTTTCTCCTATACCTTAAAAAATATATACAGAATAAAAAAAAAAGTGCTTACATGAAAAGCAAAGCAAATTGAATTCGTTAAAATAGCTCTAGGGCACCTCTAGGGCATCCAGCGTTGAACTCAACATTGTTCCTTGTCAAAATGGGTGCAAAGAAGAGAAACTATAAAAATTGCAAAAAAAAACACTCACTTACATTAATCTAAGATGGCATCTGCTGTTATTGCTGAAGCTCTGTTGCTATCAGATATAGGGCTATGTGACCTTGAGAGAAAAAGTACAGAAGTTTCTGCAAAGGAGAAGAAAATGAGTGATTCACTTTCAAAAAGTGAATTATGAACCTTCTTAAATTAGATTTTTAGAAAA
>NW_012153552.1:11698-12105 GCF_000956105.1 Propithecus coquereli | reverse complement strand
TATGGATTTGAAAGCAGCTTGATATATGCCATGTCTATACTACATCAAGTTCTATCTCTTTAAACTTGTGTACTATTCTTTTTAAAACATATATAATATTTACTTTTGCCATTTATTTCATTTGATATCTTTTATTTTTAATGTTTCATATTTATTTTACCATCTCTTTTATTATATTGCTTGCAAAGATATTTTTCTATATTGTAATCTTCTTACGCAGAAGGAATATATAGTTTTTTTTATTGTTTATGTCTTGCATAAATTCTTCCGGGTCTTTGACCTTATCTCATATGAGCAATGAATAAGCTTCAAAAATAATGAGCTGAATTCAGTTACAAACACAGAAATTTGGTAGTTTAGACCAAACCTAAGGTAGGTAGGTTAGGGCCTTGGAAATATAAGTAAGT
>NW_012153552.1:8315-9412 GCF_000956105.1 Propithecus coquereli | reverse complement strand
CGCCTGGCCTCCATCTAAACTTTCTTAACATACATTTCTTAAACACAAACACATTTTATTTGGTTTCATGGTTTTAGTTAGAGAAACGAATCTGAATTAATTATGTTATTTTATGGAAATATGACAAAATTTGTAACTCTGTTTATATAAGTATTAATACATTGTGGCCAATCCGGGGACTTCTTGTTTTATGCAAATTTCCTTTCGTATGTCATTTAGAATTTCACCAGATAAGATCCTATTTTTCATTTATGAAACAAAATTTTGCTTTTTGAGGAAAATATGCACAGTGAAAAGACAGTGGCTTTTGAGCAAAGCAGATAAGGGTTTAGATCAGGGCTATAGCATCAGTACTTCACCAAGTGCCCTTACACTTTACATTTCAGTGCACGTGTGTGTTATTTTATTCTTTTTGTCTGAATTTTATACCAACTTTGTGAAATTTTCTACAGAGTACATGGTAAAAGCTCACTAAAAGTGGCTTTTGTTAATGAAAATTATTTTTTATTTCAGAATATTACAGGGATACAAATGTTTTGGTTACATGAATTACTTTTGTACAGTTTGAGTCAAAGTTATAATTGTGTCCATCATCCATATACATTGTACCCATTAGGTGTGAATTTACCCATTCCCTTTTCCCCTTCCCACCTGCTTGATTTCCACTGAATTTTACTACCATAAGTACACATGAGTGTTGACCATTTAGTTCCAATTTAATAGTGAGTACATGTGCTGTTTGTTTTTCCATTCTTGCGATACTTCACTTAGGATGATAGTCTCCAGTGCCATCCAGGTTGTTTTATACAAGGTATTAAAAAAAAAATAGCTTTAATGATGACAAATTTATGATCAATTTTTGTTTTGAGGTGATAAGAAACATGCAGAAAAAGTATAACCAATGGATATGTTTTATTTATTCAAATTTCCAAAAAAGCAGCGTTCTAAATTGCATCATACTTAAAATAGGGTTACTGAGACTAATGATGATATATTTTGATGAATGAAAAATTAATTTAGGGTATGAAGATGCAAACAAAGCCTATAGATAAATTATTATTATAATATCTAAATCCAGTAAACAGTAGTATTTCCTC
>NW_012153552.1:4982-6890 GCF_000956105.1 Propithecus coquereli | reverse complement strand
ACATTATTATCACAGCCATTTAAGACAATTTGTGATATTTAATTTTATTTCATTCTATCCTTCTCTTACATTAGTATTTTTCATGCTTCATTTTATCTTGCTTCAAAACATACTCATCAGCAATGATCTGCAACAATGATTATTTTCTTGAATATTCATTTTATGACATTGTGTTCATTTTGCACAATGATAATAAGCACAGTGAAAACTGTGGTTTCTGATTAAAATTTTAGAGTAATGGAAATATAAAAATAAATGACTAAAAACTGAACAAAAATCCAATGTGATTCTATTAATAAACTACTGTATAAATTGCTTCTCTAGCCCAAAACTCATTCTGGGTATCAATGATATTGAAAATCATTGAAGAACATTTTTCCCTTCTATAGTTCAAAATCCACCAGTGACAGCCCAATAGCAAGAAGCAGACATAGTGCCCAGATCTTTATTATTTAGCAAAAAAAGGACTCAGGGATCTTTGCAGAATTCATTGATTCCAGTGTTACAGAAGGAGGAGAAGAAGACAGGGGAATGTTGAAAAGATATAGGGAACTAACGTGAAAAAGCTCCCTGTGGCCAACATTGAAATACCTTGGGCAACAAAATCAATAATGGTAGTGTTGGATTAGAGCCTAAAGAATAAAATAAACATCCATGAGTTTTTACTGATAAAAGTAAAAGAGGAAGAAAGAAGAAGAGATGACTCTACTTTAGGGAAGAGTTGCAATAAAAATTGTAGAAAGAATGAGGGATAGAAAATACCAGTAGAATACCAAAGCAAGAATTATAAACTATATTATAAAGAGAAAACGAGTAAATTTACATTGTAGAATTCTGGCAGACACCATCTTAAGCAAGTGCTTAAGATCAGTATCACAAGTAATACATATTGACACCATGTAATGCCCTGATTTATGCATGGAGAAGGGCATATCACTTTTGTGGTGCCCTTTTCAATATGATCACAAGAAAAAAAGTCAGACAAACCAAATTTAAGGAACATTCTATAAATAATCGACCTGCACTTTTAAGAAGTGTCAAGGTCATGAAATGTAATGACATACTGAAGATCTGTAACAGATAGGAGATAAATGTATTAGATTCCTGTTGCTGCTCTAGCAAATTACCATGAATTTACTAGCTTAAAATAACACAAATTCATTATCTTACTGTAGGTCAGAAGTTTGACGTAGTTCTCCGTGAGCTAAAAGAAGGTATAGGCAGGACTGCATTCCTTTCTGAAGGTTCTAGGATAAAATCCATTTCCTTGACCCTGCTGGCTTCTAAAGGATGCCTGCATCTCTTGGCTCTTGGCTCATTTTCTCTATCTTTCAAACCAGCAACATCACCTCTCCCTGACCTTTCTTCTATCTTCATCTCTCTCGGACTATATCCAGGACAGTTCTCTGCTTTTAAGAATTCATATAAGAAGGTGCCCACCTGGAAAATCAAAAGTAATGTGCCTATCTCAGGGCTCATACCTTTAACCACATCTACAAAGTCCATTTACCATGTTAAAGTAAGCTATTCACAGAAGGTCCTGGAGATTAAAGCATGGACATCTTGGGAGGGAAGAAGTAGGGGAGTGATCTTTATTCTCCTATCACAGGAAGATGAGAAATAAACAACCCTAGACTGGATCCTGAACCAGAAAATGAACATTAATGGTGAAATCCAAATAAATTCTGCAGTTCAGTTAATCATAGCATACCAACATTAATCTCTTTAATTTTGATAACTTTTCTGTAAGCCTAAAATTATCTCAAAAGAAAAAGTCAGAAGTTCAGAGAATGGTTGCACAATATGAGGAACAGGGGAGAGATGAGAGCTTGGAAATTAACTATTAATGGACTTGATTATTGGGATTATGGGATGTTTTACATTTTTTATGATAAGTATTGAACTCCA
>NW_012153552.1:2307-3362 GCF_000956105.1 Propithecus coquereli | reverse complement strand
TTCGAATGTTTATAGCAGCACAATTCACAATTACAAAGATGTGGAAACAACCCAATCTACAGACCGATATCTCTTCCCAGAGTGCTAGGATTACAAGCATGAGCCACTGCACCGAGCTGAGCTTTTCTTAATATTTTTAAAATAATGTTCTTTTCTTTTTTTTTTTCAGCATATTATGGGGGTACAAATGTTTAGGTTACATATATTGCCCTTGCCCTACCCGAGTCTGAGCTACAAGCATGTCCATCTCCCAGACGTTACTTGTCGTACCCATTAGGTGTGTATATACCCATCCCCTCCTCCCTCCTCCCATATGCCCAACACCTGATGAATGTTATTGCTATATGTGCACTTAAGTGTTGATCAGTTAAAACCAATTTGATGGTGAGTACATATGGTGCTTATTTTTCCATTCTTGGGATACTTCACTTAGAATAATGGGTTCCAGCTCTATCCAGGATAATATAAGAGGTGCTGTATCGCCATTGTTTTTCATGGCTGAATAGAACTCCATGGTATACATGTATCACATTTTATTAATCCACTCATGTATTGATGGGCACTTGGATTTTACTGAATGCTTTTTCTGCATCTACTGAGATCATTGTATGTTTTTTGTTTTAAATTTTGTTTATGTGGTGAATCACATTTATTGATTTGCGTATATTGAGCCATCCTTGCATCCCTGGTATGAAATCCATTTGGTTGTGATAAATTATCTTTTTGATGTGCTTTTGGATCTGATTCACTCTTATTTTGTTGAGGATTTTTGCCTCTATATTCATTAGAGATATTGGTCTGTAGATTTCTTTTCTTGTTGTGCCCTTTCCTGGCTTTAGATATCAGGGTGATAATGGTTTCATAGAATGAGTTTTCCCTCCTTCATGATCTTTTGGAGTGGTTTTAGTAGGATTGGTACCACTTTTTTGTATGTCTGGTAGGATTTGGCTATGAGTCCATTTGGTCCTGGGCTTTTTTTGTGAGGGGGAGATTATTTTTTATTACTGATTCAATCTCACTACTCATTATTGATCTACTCAGGATTTCTCTTTGTT
>NW_012153552.1:0-336 GCF_000956105.1 Propithecus coquereli | reverse complement strand
TGGATTCAATAATTCTCGAAGCACATCAAGATGTTCAGTTCTATTCCAACAGCATCCAGTTTCCTTTATGGCTTTATACCCTTTCCTTTGCTTCTCCCTACTCCTTCACCATACTCTTGATTGACTCTCTTCATTTGTCTTGCTTGAGAAAACCATTACCTTGTTGAACTACTATTCTACTTATATTCTGAACAGTAGAATTTGACTAAAGAAAAATACATAGCGAATTAAACTTTGTGACCATGAACTTCAAGTGCATGTTCAGTCTTGCTAAGCAATCATTAGCTGAGTTGTCTCTCCTCTTAATTGATTATTTTTAAATTCTCCTCTCTCCCT
>NW_012153551.1:4288-4748 GCF_000956105.1 Propithecus coquereli | reverse complement strand
CTATCTGTTAAATCATTATTTCTTCTTTGGTACTTGATTTGTTTAGGAGTGCGCATTTACATTTTCAAATGTATGGAGAATGTTTAGCTTTTTTTTGTCATTAATTTCTAAATTATATTGTGACCAAAGTCATACATGAGACAAAATTTTTGAAATTTATTATTGTGTAGCATTTGATCATTTTGCATAAATATTACATTTGTGGTTAAAAAGAGGATGCATCCACCAAATATGGGGTGCAATTTTCTACACATGTCCAAAAAATAAAGTTTATTAAATTTTCTTTTCAAATGTTATCTTTGTTGTTTTGCTGGCTGCCTGATCTACTATTTAGTGAAAATTTATATTAAAATTTTCAACTAGGAATATGAAGTTTTCTATTTATCTTTTTAGTTTGTTAATTTTGTGATAAGTATTTTTAAAACTGTTATCAGATATTTAGAATTAATACATTCTTAGA
>NW_012153551.1:2193-2574 GCF_000956105.1 Propithecus coquereli | reverse complement strand
AATCAATGTCTTGACTTTTGACTATTGTGGGTCCTTCTATGTTAGGTATGTCTTATAAGCATCATATAGCTGTTTTGTGTAGGAATTATGTAACCCATTCTGACAATCTTTGTCTCATAGCTACAAGTTTTATTACTTTACATTTTTTGACATTGTCATATAATTGGACTTATTTTACCATCTCATTATTTGCTTCCTTCTCCCAGTTTATTGTTTCTTTTTTCCATGAGTGGTTTCTAATGCTCTAGTAAATTCATATGAACCTAGAAATTTCTTCTTGGGTAGGTATTTTTACTGCTGATACACCTTTAATTGTTTTAAAACTGCTCAGCTATTCTATTTTTCCTTGATCCAATTTTGGCAAGTTATATTATTTTCTAT
>NW_012153551.1:0-810 GCF_000956105.1 Propithecus coquereli | reverse complement strand
CTCTCTCATTTTTTTTTTCCTTCTTCCTCTTCTTCTCTGGTTTGGTTTGTTTTATTTTTAAATCTATTTTCTTTGAGCATAGCAGTCTATTAGGTTAATTAAGTATGAAATGGTCAATTTCCTTAAGCACTAAGTTTGACAGTTGATATCTCTGACATTTCACTTCAACGCTTCTTGTTTTATGTTTATTGTGAAGGTACATACTCAATCTTTCTAATGAACATTTTGGCTTGTGACTATCTTTCACAAAAATTTTTTAGAGCAATTTTGTGAAACCATGGATAAGTCAAAAATTTGTGTTATTTTTGAATATGAGTTCCATCGGGGAACCAATGCAGCACAGACAGCTTGAAATGTCAACAGTGTTTGAGAAGGATGTGGCTAATGAATGCACAGAACCTCCGTAGTTTGAGTAGTTCCATTCTAGTGATTTTAATCTTGAAATTGAGCTGCATGGGAGACCTGAAACCAAGGTGGATAATGATGAGCTGAAAGCTATAGTGGAAGCAAATCCATCTTAACCTATGTGTGAATTAGCAGCAAGGTTGGACCTTACTGTTCCAACAATATTGGACCATTTGAAACAAATGGGCAAGGTAAACAAGCTGGATAGATGGGTTCCTCATGAATTTAACAAGTGTCAGAAGAGAAATTGTTTCCAAGCTTGCCTTTCTTTGCTGTTACAACATAAAGGTGGACCATTTCTATGCCATATTGTTACACATGATGAAAAATGGATTCTTTTTGACAATGGCAAGTGTCTGGCACAATGGCTGGGTAAAGATAAAATGCCAAAACACAGTCCAAAAC
>NW_012153550.1:21041-22722 GCF_000956105.1 Propithecus coquereli | reverse complement strand
AGCTAGGCTGACGCCACGGCACTCACTCTAGCCAGGGCAACAGAGTGAGACTGTGTCTCAAAAAAAAAAAAAGAAGTATAGTGATATAAGGAAGCAGAGATTCCAAAATGGTAACAGTCAAATACTGACTCCCAAAGACAGTAGGACAAAGAAAAAATTGTAGTACCAGAAATAATCAATCACACATATGTTCACATACACAAAACAGGGCACAAGTTTTAGGGGACCTAGAAAAACACAGAAAGAGACATTGTTCTTGCTAATTTTCAATATTCTTAAAAAGGTACAAGGAGAAAAATCAGCGCTTTTATTTCACTTTTATTCTTTTTCTCTGGCAGGGTTTTATTCTCAAAGGTAACGGTATTTTTGAAAAATTCTAAATAAGTCAGAATATAAAAAAGTATTTCTTACTTACCTTTTTTTAAAAAAATAGGTTTCATATAATGACTGATTATGTCCTATCTATGTACTTTAATTCATACTGGTTGCCCCTGCCTAGAATGTCTTTTGGAACAACTGGCATTCAATGCCACCCTTCCACTGGTCCTCTAACTATAAGTCTAGTACTTTTTCCACTTCTTCCCCATGGAACAGGTGACATGTGAAGAGTTCGTGGTGCCAACACAATCTCTGAATTCCTAAAGAGAAATAATCTCTCCTGTCTCTGAAATATCAGGGCACCAGTATTTTTTCTATAATACTTATGGCATTCCACTTGGTAATTCAATTATTTGCATACACATTTTATCTCCTGTACCAGATTATAAGGTTTGGTGGGCCAAAAGCCATCTTATCCTGGTAGATCCCACAATGGCTACACTTGGAAGAAGAAAAGATGAGAAAAGAAAAGGGGGAGGGAAGAAGAAGAGAAGGAAGAAATAGAAGGTCCAGACAGCAGGAGAAGGCAGTTAATGTAGATCTACTGGGGGGAGGGGGTACATGGGGAGAAGCCATTCTGGATCTATTTTTGGTTTCAAATGTCCAAAAGATATACAAATAGGTCTGCCATGCCCCCTGGAGTTCCTGGGAATTCAGCCTTAGGTTACTGTGGATTTGAAATAAGACACATAAGCTTTATCTATGAATATAGGTCTAACTCTCCTTTGATAGTGGGAAAGGATAAGGGATTGGGGAAATGACAAAGATTTTAGATAAAAATCCTTTACCTTTATCCGTAAGAAAAACGAACAATATTTTCAAAAGTGCTAAAATGGATGGTGAAACTAAATAAATGGATTATTACATTAATGGTAAGACCACATCAGCGAATTTTGCTCAGATCTTTTCAAACAGCTGAGGAAAAAATATTTCTTGAATTTCACTGTGATTCTTCTTCTCTGAATTAAAATAATCTCTCGTACCTCAATCTAAATGCCACGTTTTCTGTTATACTAACACATAAACACCTACCATCTTCCTCTGGCAACTCCTCTGGACTAAGTTCTACTAATTCAAAGCCATGTTTGATGCACCATTCTTGAGCTTTTTGTCGGTTTACACCTAAAATAATGTGCAAAAGAATCTTTATAAGTAAAAATAAAACATGAATATCCCTGCAATACTCTCCACAAATCTCAATGTATTCCTTTAATGTCTATGTTATTCTAAATTTATTCTAGGTATCTAAAATAATATAAAGAAGATGATTTCTCAAACACAAAGTATCCATTCTTAAAAAAAA
>NW_012153550.1:17533-19719 GCF_000956105.1 Propithecus coquereli | reverse complement strand
ATGTGCTCATAGAGCGATCGAAGTATTTTGCTTCCCTCATGTCATATAATATTTAGAACTGGAAGAGACATTAGAAATTGTTCTATCCCAAACTCCCATCTCTCACACCCATAACCCCATCTTCATTTTATACAAACGTGGAAAATGAACTTACAGAAGTAAAATGAAATGCCACTGACTGGCTTATTAGAAGACTATAGAGTAAATGGTCACACCTGCTTTTTAATGCATAATAAGATGAACATGTAAAATATGCCTCAATTCATTTGCATTTCCCTGATGGTCAGAGGTGTTGAGCATTTTTTCATGTATTTTTTGGCCATCAGTCTATCTTCTTTTGGAAAGTTTCTGTTCATGTCCTTTGCCTACTTTTTGATAGAGCTGTTTGATTTTTTTCTTGCTGATTTTCCTGAGTTCTGTATAGATTCTAGTTATCAGCCCTTTATTGCATATGCAGCATGCAAATATTTTCAACATCTCTAATCAGGGAAATGCAAATCAAAACCACAATGAGATATCACTTAACTCCAGTAAGTTATCAAAAAGTCCCAAAACAATAAATGTTGGTGTGGTTGCAGAGAGATAGGAACACTCATACACTGCTGGTGGGACTGCAAACTAGTACAACCTCTGTGGAAAGTAATACGAAGATACCTCAAAGAGCTCTAAGTAGAACTACCATTTGATCCAGCAATCCCATTACTGGGCATCTACCCAAAGGAAAAAAAGACATTCTATAAAAAAGACAACTGCACTAAAATGTTTATAGCAGCACAATTCATAATTGCAAAGATGTGGAAACAACCCAAGTGCCCATCAATACATGAGTGGGTTAATGAAATGTGGTATATGTATACCATGGAGTTCTACTCAGCCACAAGAAACAATGGTGATCTAGCCCCTCTTGTATTATCTTGGATAGAGTTGGAGCCTATTTTACTAAGTACCATAAGAATGGAAAAACAAGCACCACATGTACTCACGACCAAACTGGTATTAACTGATCAACACTTAAGTGCACATATAGTAGTAACATTTATCGGGTGTCAGGCAGATGGGAGGGGGGAGGTCAGCAGATGGGTATATTCACACCTAATAGGTGTGGTGCCCACCGTCTGGGGGACAGATACGCTTGAAGCTCTGACTCAGGTGGGACGAAGGCAATATATGTAACCTAAACATTTGTACCCCTGCAATATGCTGAAATAAAAAATAAATAACCTAAAAAACAGAAAAAAAAATATATGCCTCAAACTCATAATTAGTAGAACACTGAAAACTAGAAGTTAGATTTTAAGATCCAGAGCTAAGATTATATATTTGGAAAGCTGCCATCACTTTTTGCTCAACATAAAGATATGGGGAAATGATTTAGTCCAGAAGACTGCTAGGGATAATGTATAATAATACATAAAGTGTGTATGTGCATGTACACGCACGCATACTTTCTGTTGGTAAAGTTTCATTACATGGTTATTAGGAGGAACTCGTCTTCTGAAAAATAAAAAGCACCTTTTTTAACAAAAAAAATTAAATTTAAAATAAACTTAAGGTTGTGTTTACCAAGGCATAGCAAAAGAAAATACCCATTACCATCCCATCTGCATGCCTTACCATTTTCAGATACTCTATCACAGACCAAGATCATCACCTCAGGTAACCATGCTTCTGCCAGTGGAAGCCATGAGGAGACACTATCGAGACCTGATTTCTAGAGAGAGCAAAAACAAACAAACAAACAGAAGACAGACATGTAAGAAACTCACGGAAAATGCAGGGGGAGAAGGACACAATAATTTCTTATTCAAAGCTCTATGAAAAACATTTCTTACTTGTGTGCTGTCAAAGTAAACCACAAATGCTTGGACGGACTCTGCAATCTCTGCAGTGACAAGAAATTTGTTTGGCACCACACATAGATTGATATCCGCCGAATAGTATTTATTATCAATGGTCCAGGGATAAAATCTCACAGCATCATTGGAAGTCACTTCCACAGTAAGATCTTCTACTCCGAGGATCTCTAAATAAATGACACGACATTACAAAGGAAAGTGCAAAACCAATATATGTTGGTCAATTTTCTCAATAAGATACCAGATGAATCTGGTACTTTGGCTGTTTCCCTTTATGCAAGGATTTCAAAGGGCTCTGCATTTATTAGGTCATTTTCTTTTCTGATCATT
>NW_012153550.1:0-648 GCF_000956105.1 Propithecus coquereli | reverse complement strand
ACAGTGTAGAAGAAAGCACAGACACTGAGCACAGTAAATATTTATTTCCTTCTTCCCAATTTAGTTTTTCCCATTTGTGACAGCACTCCTGACTACAGGGTAGGTTAAAGACACATTGAAGAGAGGTAGTAAGAAATATTACAATTAGGAAATAACCACCTCCTTTAAGTTTCTCTGGCCCCTCCCTTCTACCTCTGACCACTCCCTAAAATATGCCTTCTCAAATTTTTCTTTCCCATTGTTAAGGCATACACTGAGACAGAAGAAAAGTAATTAGGAAAATATAAGAGGCAGCAGAGTCTGATGTCAGCTAAAATGAAAAGTAGCCATTATGAAAGAAAAGAATTCAGCAAAATACGATTTGGGAACAAATATGAAATTCAGAGTTCTCATTAACCAGCAAGGCAAAAGACAAATCTTTCAAAATCATAATGGATCCATATTGTTGCAACTAGTTATACTTTCTAAGCCACAATTTCATGAGAATGTCATATAAGTGGAATGCTGTTCTGAGAAATACTTTGTAGCACTTACTAACTAACATATTACTCCTTAAGTACCATCAGTAGATCGTACCACTTCAATATAAAGGGACTTTGTAGCCTGTGTAGCATTTAAAAGTTAACATTACATATAAGAATAACATCT
>NW_012153549.1:12770-14152 GCF_000956105.1 Propithecus coquereli | reverse complement strand
TTTATATTATATAAGTTGGACAGCCAGGAAAAATGTTAGTGTTGGGGAAAAGTCCATCTGTCATTTGTGTTAAGATGCTTATTATTAGACGTCCTACATTGTTGTGCTCTGTGTACCAAATTAAAATGAATTTTTAAAAAACTATATTGCACCATCTGGGGGATGGACACGCTTGAAGCTCTGACTTGGGGGGGAGGCAGAGCGAGGGCAACACACGTAACCTAAACATCTGTAACCCCATAATATGCTGAAATAATAAAAAAAACTATATGAATTGCTTATTTCCTCAGTGTTTTTTTAAAAATACAGTCCTTATTGCAGTTTTTCTATTTATAAAGTTAATATTTATAACAGAACATTTAGATTTTACAAAGGATATAGAAATGTTGCTTGCAAGCCTACCATCCAAGAGTTTCCATCAGGTAGTGTGATACAAATTTAAAGTTGTAGAGTATGTTTGTGTGTGTGTGTGTGTGTGTATGTGTGTATAAATTCTGTTAGTATAAACCTATGACTGTATTTGTGCTATGTGGCTACAAAGTGAAAAGTCTAAATTTCAGACTCTTTGTGAATGTGAAGCTCAGATAAACTGGCCCCACTTCAAAAGCCCCCAACTATTATATACGCATGGTAATATTTCAGCCTACAAATGTACCATGGTTTGTTGACTTAGACAATGAGGATTTGTTTTTAGTTTTATTAGTTGATTATTATTATATGTGCAAATTTGTGATGAAAGTAATAGGTGAAAAGTTAGGAACACTTTTTGTTTTTAACAATATTGATAAATTGCTTTTTCAAAAGGTGAAACCAATTATCCTTCTACAAGCCAGCAGTGAATGAACCCTCACACCCTCCTTCATCCGAGGTTTTGTTTTGTTTCGTTTTTCTTAAATAGTGATAGGCCTGGATCATCAGGGAAGCTATGTCAAGAGGATACTGCAAACAAGTGACTTCAATGGTGCATTGCAGGCCTTAACAGGCACCTCACAATAAAGAATGAGCATGAACAATTGATGAGATCTTCACTATCTAGACCTGAACCAAACAATGGAATCTACGTCTAATTAACAATTGCTTGCTCATTTTTGCATGCATTTTTTTGGTTTTACAACACAGAGATTTATTTAAAAATGTGACCCTTAGAAGCATGATATTTTAATATCTGAAACTTTAACTTAAAAAATATATAACCAGATTATTCGCAGTGTTGTTTAGCCCTCTGAGTCAAACCCAAGCCCTCCCTCATGAGTAATGCTGTCCTCATTATTTTTCTCCTGCCAGATGGCTTGCTAATTTAAAATCCCTGAAGTGATAGGTGTTTTATTACAGACAACCCACTTGGCTGCGAAAAATAAGACTGTAGCCTTTCACACCTTCAC
>NW_012153549.1:10829-12720 GCF_000956105.1 Propithecus coquereli | reverse complement strand
ATGTACAAAATATGTTGCAAATGTGAAACGGTGAACTATTGTAATCAGTTAGAGATGGCCAACAGTCTACTTAATACTCCTGTGTCTCTGGTAGATATTAAAAAGATATGATGTCATGTACCTCCTTATCTTATTTTAGAAGAGATAAAATTAATTATTTTACTTTTAGTGAAAGAAATGAATCAGAGAAAAGTTACATGGCATAGCCAAAATTGCAAATAAGGGAAGAGAGTCCCTAATATGTGCCAGCCACTGTTCTGAGGGTAATAATGTTATTAATCAGACTTGGCTCCTGTTCCCAAGAAGTCAATCTCCTAGTAGGGAAGGTGGGAACAGGACATCCTGATAGAATAACATGTAAGCAGTTGGCCTTTGTCCCTCCACAAAATACATCCCCCAAAAGGAGATATTTGCTGTTCTTTGGTATTTGCAAAACAAAATCAGGACAGAAAGGAAGGCATAAGAGAACTGCGTCTTTAAGTGCAACAGTGCTCAAAGACTGATCCATAGGGCCATGGTTTTAACTGTGATACACAAATAACAGTAATAGGAGATACTATTGCAGAGATATAGATGAGGGATTAGGGATTTTCAGAAAAGGAGAGAAATACTGCAGCTTAGGAATATAAAAAGTTTTGTGGTAGAATAAAGAGGAATGGTGTGGAAAAAAGGGGAATAGCAAATGCTTGCTAGGTGAGATTGCATTTTACCAATCCCTAAAAGGTGTATTTTATTTCACCATGTGGAGTTGAAGGCAAAGTAACTCCAAATAGAAGAAAGAGCATGAGCAAAGGACCCTAGAATCTTTAAAGAATGGGATGTACACCTGTAAAAGAATGTATAGTTTGGCAGGAGAAAATGAATCACTGGACAAATCAGAGTAGGGGAAATTTAGTTTGGAAAAGTAAGTCAGCAGAGATCATGGGAGTTATTTATACAGTGTCTAGAGATTTTCAATGACTTATTAATGGGATTTGGACATGTGCCACCTCAATTTGATTTGATGTCCAGCTCCTGGGAGTGCTATCAGTAGTCTATCTATTTTGTTGCAAAGGATGTACAACAATGAGTGCATTACCATGGGATTCACTAGTACTGCAATGTATTACGTCACCTGGTAATAGCCAGAATGTCGTAATGATCCTTACAAAGCTCATCTAAGGTGCCAGCTTATGGATGAAAGCCTGTAGGGTTAGGGCGTAGTTCTCTAGGGTGTTGCAAAGCACTGACTCAATACTGCTGTGTCCTAAATAGTCATAATATATGGGTCTGGGAATGGAAGGATATACGTAGAATTAGGTCCTTCTGCCATTACTTCTAGAGATCCACCTACAGACTGTGTCTTTCCTCTCCCTACAACTTTAATCTCTGCTGAATTAGAAGTCCTTGTTTTCCAGGGGACACTTCCACCAATGTACACAGTAACATTTTCACTGAACTGAAGCCATGACAGCTGCATGGTCAAATGGGGCATCATATGTTAGAAGATCAGGAGACAAAGGAAATGGTTGTTATACTGATGGGGGTAAATGAACTCAGATTATTATGAGGAGCTAAATTCACTGCTACATAATCAGAATGGAGAAGAATGTGTCTGGAACTTGGAGATTTATTGAAGCATCTCTTGGAGCTTCTATGCCTGATAAGAGTGAGTGAAAAATTCCATTTTCCATAGCTTGACAAAAGTGAAACAACCGAATGCTCAGGCCCCTCAGGAATAAATGTCTGAATCATGTCTCCTAGAACGTGGAGGTTTAGTAGAGTATTGCTTAGCAACCAGGCATTGAAAAGAAATAGGCGACCAAAGTCTCAGATGCCTCAGGGAAGATCTCCAACTGAACAAACACCTAAATCAGCTTCCCTGCTGGCTGGACAAGGGTAGGGGGCAATC
>NW_012153549.1:0-311 GCF_000956105.1 Propithecus coquereli | reverse complement strand
AAACATTGAGAAAATTTGTCAAGGCCAGACTTGCCCTGCAGAAAATATTCAGAACTGTATTATATGTGGTAAGCACAATAGACACCCACCAGTATAAAACCCCAAAGGTAAAGCTCAGAACTCACATAAAACAATAGCACAAGAGGTAAAACAAAGCAACAAGGTATACCCAAAAGGGTGAACAGAACAGGATCCCAAATATAAATTCTATCAATAAATGTCTTATTGCCCCAATCAAGAGACATAGGTTGGCTGAATGGATGAAAAAAATACAAGCCAAGTATCTTCTATCTCCAGGAAACACATCTAAC
>NW_012153548.1:9667-10082 GCF_000956105.1 Propithecus coquereli | reverse complement strand
CTCAGGCTGGTTTCGAACTCCTGAGCTCAAACAATCCGCCCGCCTTGGCCTCCCAGAGAGCTAGGATTACAGGCGTGAGCCACCGCACCCGGCCCAAAATATTTCTTTATCGTAGAAATAAAGATTAAGCTGACTGCTGATAATATCTACAGAAATGTGAGCATACTGAAACTCTATGATGAGGCATAAATGTTTACCTTGGTCTCAGGTTACGGTGGAAACAATGCAATAAATTACCAAGCACATGTGAAGGAGATCAGTGGCAAGTGAGAATGGAAAATCATGGGGGACTCTGAAGTCCAGGATGCTGTATTTCCACCTTTAATTCTTGGATCAATTACTGTCTTGATGTCTGCTAATGAGCCAAGTAATTAACCAGTTTTAAGTAACCAGTTTTGCCTCTTTTCCTTTGGAT
>NW_012153548.1:7530-7972 GCF_000956105.1 Propithecus coquereli | reverse complement strand
AAGAAGGATGGGCTCAATGCCTACTGAAGCATTAACAGTAAATAATGCTTTACCAACTGAGCATCTCTTAAGCTAGTCAACACCCAAAATCAACCATCGCAAAAGTCTTACAGATTTTACTGTTGCCTGTGATTCAATTTGTTGAAGTGAGTGTTATAAGTTCGTTTGAACTATATAATCATTCATCAAAGGAGAAGGAGAAGAATCACAGTATTTGGGGCTAGACTGTAGGAACTTTGGGCTTTTATCTCATGGATACTTGTGAATCCCAAATCTCTTAGAACCTAATATAAGAGATAGTCATTAACTTCTATAGAGTGGAAAGAAATCTGCCTATTTCCAACTTGGTTTTAGCCTTCTGATTTTAAAAAGAAATCAGAATTTGTTTGTTAGCATCTTGGAACTAATATTTAAATTGGTAGAGTAAAACAATAGACTTTAA
>NW_012153548.1:0-1892 GCF_000956105.1 Propithecus coquereli | reverse complement strand
GTATTTTAGGGGCAAAAACACTGGGCTACTATGGACCACCTGCATCAGAATCTTCAGGTTCTTGTTAAGTGTAGATTTCCAGACCTTGTCTACAGTTGGTCAAGTCAGAATCTCTGGGGGTGAGACCTTAGAATTTGATTCTTAACAACTCTTCAGGGAATTTTTGTGCACTTTAAAGTTCGAAAAACACTGTTATTTATGGTAAAAAGTAGCTATAAAGAGAATGGTTCTCTAGAAGTCACCGTGAAATTACAAATACTCTTTATTCTTCCTGCTGGAATTGGTGAAATAGCCAAAAGCCTAGAAGCAACAAGAAACAGGATATGCAAACTTAAGAGTCATTCATTTTCTATTGACGTGAAGTTGATTTTACCTTGGACTCGTGGCCCTTTTTCAATCTGCCACCATAAGCTATGTTGTCAACACTTTCAAATGATTTTATTACCACCGTCATGGACAGTCTTATCTTCATTTTCTAACTTGGTATTAATAACAACATAAGCTAATTGAGAAAATTGAATAGACTTCCCTTACATAACTTGCACATACATTTTTTTATTTCAGAATATTATAGGGGGACAAACACTTTGGTTACATAAATTGCTTTGCACTGCCTGAGTCAGAGCTACAAATGTGCCCATCCCCCAGACAGTGTGCACCTGCACTCGCTAGGTGTGCATTTACTCTTCCCCTCCTCCCCCTCCCACCTACCCGATACCCGGTGATTGTTACTTCCATATGTGCACATAAGTTTTGATAGATTACTACCAATTTAATGGTGAGTATATGTGGTCTTTGTTTTTCCATTCTTGTGATACTTCACTTAGAAGAATGGGCTCCAGCTCCATACAGGATAATACAAGAGGTTCACCATTGTTTTTCATTGCTGAGTAGTGCTCCATGGTATACATATACCACATTTTCTTAATCCACTCATGGGTAGATGGGCACTTGATTTGCTTCCACAGCTTTGCAATTGTGAATTGTGCTGCTGTAAACATTCGAGTGCAGATGTCTTTTTATAGAATGTGTTTTTTTCCTTTTGGTAAATATCCAGTAGTGGCATTGCTGGATCAAATGGTAGTTCTATTTTTAGTTCTTTGAGGTATCTCCATACTACTTTCCATAGAGGTTGTACTAATTATAAGATTGGTAAGTAGAACTAGGGATGAAATATCGTGGACTTAATTTTTTGTTTGGAGGTTTTTTACTCATTTATTAGATCTACACTAAAAAGTCTTAAGAGACATACAAGGAAAAAATAGAGACTAGCACTGCCTTTAAGTCTCACTTGTGAGATGACATACATGTACAATTTAATGAAAACTTTTTATTTAATAAATGTTCAATTAGACGTTGAGACAGATGTGCTTTAGCAGTTGAGTAAAAGAACAATTACTCTAGGCTGGATTTGATAGGAAGGCTTCACAGAAGATACAGTTGGATCTAGACCTCTAGTAAAAGAAACAAATTTCAAATAGCAGTGAGAAGCAGGAGAATATCCTGGACTTATGAGACCTTTCTACTTTAAGTAGGAACAAAATGCAGTTTTAGACTATCCCTACTGCATAATATCCTGAGCACAATATTTGGGATGGCGTCTGATCAGGATACACTATTCTGGTCATAATAAAGTCACGGTTCATCTTTCAGAAATTTCTTAATATTGTCTAAAGTAATTATCCTTTTCTGAAGCAAATAAACAAAGCTCAAGACGTATCAGTCGGCAGGCACCATATCTGAGTGGGTAAGATAATGTGAAGCCCTATCATGAACTAGGGCTATGACATTAATTGTCCCTGCCTCTGTCAGGACTGGCCCTGGACTCACTATGAGACTAGTCCTGAGGGTTGTGGGTTGTAAAAGGGCATCAGGAAGAACAGCTACTAGAG
>NW_012153547.1:15943-18829 GCF_000956105.1 Propithecus coquereli | reverse complement strand
CATTCACACCGCGGCAGCATCCCAGGCAGAAATTGGTAGGCCAAGGCCAGCACAAGAAGTGGGAGGCCGTTTAGTCTGTCTCCACCCTCGCCCCATAAATAACAAATCATACAGAGAATCATGGTCCTTGAATACAAAAGGAACCCCCACGTGACATCTGACGTTCTCAACTCAATCCCGTACAGAGAGAGTTTCAAATACAGATGCTCAGAGACTGATCCGTTAGGTCTGGGGTCAGCCTCAGACTTCACATTGTTAGCAAACACCCCTAGTATATTCTGGGGGACTCCGGGGACTGAAAACCAGGTGCAGGGACATCATTTTTCCCACCATGCAAAGAGAGGGAATCCAGCTGCCTTAAACGACTTGTCGCAGGTTCCACAGCGGTTGAGCTGCACAGAGGGGTCCCTGGCCCCACCCTTCCTCCCTCCCACACCCTTCCTCACGGTGGGAACCGTATCACAGTCACCTGTAACCCGGCGAGAGCATGCGTGAACGAATGGCGAACGAATGAATTCCTTCCCGCAGGGCCACAGCCAGGCGCGCTGCTGTGCATCCACCCGGGACGAGGCGCGCAGCAGAAAGCGTCTGGAGCAAGCGAGCTCTGCGTGGCCAGCTCCTGCCGTCTCGCCCTCGGGGACTTGTTCTGAGAGACGCCTGCGTGTGTCTGTGTCGATTTGGAAATGCTCGCTCTTCGCTACGACTCTGGAGGGAATAGGCAGTGGCACGAGAGCAGAGAAGAGCTGGCGCTTGTCTTCTGGACACCGTCTGCGTCACCGCCCGGAGGCGCAGGCGCTTCGCGGGGGAGGGCGCGGTCTGGCTCAGCTCAATCGATTCCATCTTTGCTTTTTCAATCAAGCTAAAAGACAACACGCTTTCAGCTTTCCGCGTCCCTTCACCCAGAATGCAAATTGACCTTATTTTAATTTCAGGAGCACGCCACAGCCTAGACGTTTTACTGGTGTGACAGTAGGAACGGATATTTTCCTTACGCATCCCTTCGGTTGGAGCCAGTTTGATTGATTAAGTGAACTCTTCCCCAACCTAAGAAAAAGGTACCCGGCGGCCCCGACCCGGGGGTGGTGCAGTGACAGTGCACGCCCGACACGTGCGTCACCTGCAGGCTCCGAGACCTGCCTCCTGCCAAAGCCGGCAATTACGCTCTGCAGTTTCCCCGATTAAAGAGTGTTTAAACATCTGCTACTTAAACGATACTTAAAAAGTCATAAATTAAAAACAGGGGGAACGGAACTTAAATAGAGAAAGCGAGCGGAGAACTAAAAGGTCTATATAAATAGAGAAGCCATATTTCTTCATTTCTGAAATGATCCCTTAACAACTTAAAAATAAGCACTGATTCTGGTGTCCAGGGTATGAAATAAATCTGAATAAGCTTAATGAGAATCGGGCAGGAGTCCATAAAGAAATCGAATGCCTTGCCCCCTTGTTCTGATGGGTTTGCTTTTCAGGGACTTTCGGGGAGGGGAAGGTGGGCCAGCCACCAGGGCAATGTGGGATCCAGAAGCCAAAGCTAATGTTGGGTCCTTGCCAGGCTGGGCAGTGTCGGAGTAGACGGGGCTTTGAAAACTGCGCACACACAAGACAGTTCCATTCTGTTATGTATAGTTCAGTTTTAGAGAACCCTATTAACAACCCCTTACAATTAGCAACGACTATACCTATGCTGCTTCACATGTTGGCATTCATTTTCATCTCTATTTAAAATTGTACTTTAAATATTAAATATTAAATCTATTAAATATTGCCACTTTAGTTTAACCATCTCTTTCATAGACATGCTGTTATTTAAGAATATTCTAACCTGCAATATACTCCATCACACCTGTCTCTAAGGGAAAAGTCAATTTCCAGAATTAAAAGCTGGGCCATGGCATCGTATGCATTAATAAATGGCAGGATGGAAGTTCATGTGGACACAGCCACCTGGCCTTGATTCTGTCCATAGTTTATATAAATGCGATTCCACATGTCTTCTGTATCGCATGCAATTTCTTCTCCCCACTCTTCTAATTCCCCTGATGGGGACATACACAACTTTGTACTTGTAGTTTATTCTTCATGAACAATGCTTGCTTTGGCACTTAGCTCAAAAATAGATTTTCTTTTTTGCACATTGGTTACGTTATGGATGTGGGTGGAGGGTGGGGTTGAGGGATTTGTATAAATAAGCATTTGGAATGTGTATAATTTGTGCAGCTAGCAGTTGCCTTCCTCGTCCTTTTCCGGTCTGGACATAAAACCAGCTTCTCTCCTGGGTCTGTTTTGCAATCACAGGGAACTTTAGCTGTGGCTCTAATTGGATGTGTATTTCACTCATGTGTGACAGAAATCCTCCTGTCGAAACAAGGGGTCCAGGCCTAGAATAAACTAACCTGGGTCAGGCCCTCGCTCTGCCTCTCACAGGTGGAATGAACTTAAAAAGACAGCCTTCCTTTCTTTCTGTTTTCTAACAGTAAAAATGGATATCATAACAACCTCACGTAACTCCCAGGACCATTGTCAAGCTTAAGTGATTGGATGTGTGCATGCAATCATTCCCAGAGTTTTCCTTGATGATGCTCTTCAGTAAACTCAGTCTCACGGTAACAAATTTAAAAATAAATGAAAAGAGGGGCCTATAAACAAAGACCTATGAGGATGCTTCACTGTTATTGCCACTAAAGCAGCAGATTCTAAGGGTAGAGACTCGAGCATTCAGTGGTATTATTCTTTTAAATAACTTTTGTCTTATTTTCCTAATTTACAAATAAATGCATGTTCTTCCTAAAAAAAATCAGAAAAGAAAAAATAAGTTATCACTCAAAATAAGAAATTACAATTCTTAACAATTTTGTATTATTTCCTGCCAATCTACATATATGAAGA
>NW_012153547.1:2994-3603 GCF_000956105.1 Propithecus coquereli | reverse complement strand
GTCTATAGTACTGTTTTTATATACAGTAGGCTCTATGTGAATGCATCTTACCTGATACTAATAGAATGTTGTAGCAATGACTTGTGGTTTCAGTCACTGGTAGAACCATTCCAAGATAGTATGATGAAGATTGATTAAAAATTTGTAGGAGCAAATCAGTTTGGATCTTCCCTTCAAATTATACCCAAAAAACAATCCAGAGGATTGGAAAGTCAAATGTCATAAGTAAAATATCTTTTTTTTAACCTAGGAGGAAAAAAGTATCTAATATCCATTAGCTTACCTTGGGCCAGGCACGGAACTAAAGGCTTTTCACGAATTAGTTCATGTAGCTGCCTATCACCCGCTTGAGATCATGTCCATTGTACAGCCAAGGAGACTGAGGTCAGAGAAGCTCATTACACAGTCCTGGCCGCCCAGGCTCTGAAGGGCTCTGCTAGATGTAGGTGACACCTTTGTTGATCTCTGGGTAAGGAAAAAGTCTCTAAGCATAAACAACATGGAAAAAAAATCATAGAAAAATATAACAATGGATTGGATGAAATAACAATATTAAACATTCTGTAAATCAAAAAACATTTTATGGCTTAAAAGCAAATGACAATGTAA
>NW_012153547.1:0-539 GCF_000956105.1 Propithecus coquereli | reverse complement strand
TCTATAATGAGGATTTATTTTTTTGAAAGGATCAGAATAAAAGTAACTTAAAAGATTTGGTAATAGTTATATTAAAAGGGCACTTATTTCCTAAGGAAATGCTTACACTCTGGCGGAAGTAATCCACCTGCACCGTATTCTAAGCATTTGCTCCTGAACGCAGCTCTGACGAGCAACCCAGTCTCAGAAGCAGTTAAAGAGAACATCGCAAAAGTGTCCACCAGCACCCCTGTATCTTCGTCTGCTTCTCTGTCAACTGCTGCTGGGAAATTTCTCTAGAAACCAATAAACCAGCCCCAAAGCCAGGAGAGTCTAATTATCTATATTCATTTCAATATATCTGAGCATCCATTGTTTTAATTTATGAGTCTTGTGTGTCAATAAGTGATTTTCTGTACAGTAAATAGATTTTTCCACTTTTTTCTATGATGTATGTATGTTAACCTATAATCCAAAGATTGGGCCACATTTTTTAAAGAAAAGAATATTCTTAGGAATTAATCGAAGGGGCTTTACAAGTAAAGATAAAAATAAAAATG
>NW_012153546.1:15028-15519 GCF_000956105.1 Propithecus coquereli | reverse complement strand
CTTCCTACCAAACGTGTCATTATGGTATTGGAAGGAAGTGTGGATTTTTCGTGAAATTTAAATGAAGCAACGTTTTAAAATGCTCAAAAGGAAACGGGGCTGTTTGTCAAGGAGTCAACAGCATCTACAGCCTGTGAACTAGACTTGGTTTTCTTGGAAACTACAAAGTTAAAATGAAGGAGGATTGTTGTGTTCAAAAATTCCTTATCTGTCCTGGGGGTTGGAAATGAGGCTGCTTCTCTGTGTCAAAGTAACTTGGACTTTCCAGACAAGAATAGGATATTTCCTTCTTACTGATTTAATTTCAAACAGCAAATATGTACTCGTCTGTGGTTTCAGAGAAGTAAATTTTTCATTAACTAAATCACGTTAAAAAGGGGCGTGGCCTGGGTACACTCTTCCTTCTGGAGAGCTTCACAGCTGCCTTTATCTCTGCTGTTACCCCAGCCTGACAGACTGCTGCTTTCTCGGCCAGATTGTCACTGTCACAC
>NW_012153546.1:3350-4433 GCF_000956105.1 Propithecus coquereli | reverse complement strand
CTCCCACCTCAGCCTCCCAGAATGTTAGGATTACAGAGCCACTGCGCCTGGCCTGCTTGTGTTTTTCTAGTTCTTTGAGATGCATCATTAGGTTGTCTATTTGAAGCTTTTCTGCTTTTTTGATGTAGGCATTTATTGCTATAAACTTTCCTCTTATTACTGCTTTTACTGTATCTCATAGCTTTTGATATGTTGTATTTTCCTTTTCATTTGTTTTGAGAAATTTTTGAACTTTCTTTTTAATCTTTTCATTGATCCACTGGTCATTCAGGAGCATACTGTTTAATTTCCACGTGATTGTATAGTTTTCAATATTTCTGTTGTTATTGATTTCTAGTTTTATTCCATTGTGGTCAAAGAAAATGCTTGATATGATTTCACTTATTTTGAATTTTTAAAGACCTGTTTTGTGGCCTAACATGTGGTCTATCCTTGAGAATGATCCATGAGCTGAGTAGAAGAATGTGTATTCTGCAGTTGTTGGACGAAATGTTCTGTAAATATCTTTTTGGTCCATTTAGTCCATAGTGCAGATTAAGTCCAGTGTTTCTTTGATTTTCTGTCTGGATAATCTTCCCAATGCTGAAAGTCGAGTGTTGAGGTCTCCAAAGATTATTGTATCGGGGTCTATCTCTCTCTTTAAACCTGATAATATTTGCTTTATGTATCTGGATGCTCCAGTGTTGGGTGAATATAGATTTAAAATTATTATATCCTCTTGCTGAACTGACTCTTTTATCATTATAAAATGACCTTCTTTATCTTTTTTATAGTTTTTGTCTTGAAATCTATTTTATCTGATAGAAGTATAGCTACTTCTGCTTTTTTGTGGCTTCCATTTACGTGGAATATCTTTTTCCATCTCTTTATTTTCCATCTACGTGTGTCTTTGTAGGTGAAGTGTGTTTCTTGTAGAGAACATACAATTGGGTCTTGTTTTTTTTTTTTTAATCCATTCAACCACTCTATGTCTTTTGTTTGTTGAGTTTAGTCCATTCACATTCAAGTAAGGACTTACTGCTGCCATGTTCTTATTTGATTTCTGGTTGTTTTGTGGTCCTCCCTTCCTTCCTTCCTGTTTTC
>NW_012153546.1:0-620 GCF_000956105.1 Propithecus coquereli | reverse complement strand
GGGCTGAAAGTTCCAACCCTCTAATCCTGCCTTGGTCTTTCTGGTGACTGGTCCCTGTCCTGAAGTTGGCTAGGGGCTGCCAGCCATCAGTCAACCCATTAGCGTACGGAAAGACAATTCGGAGTTTCTAAGGATTTGAGGAGCTGCATGTCAGGAAACAGGGTTGAAGACCAAGTGTACATTTCACAATATTACACCAACTACCGCTTAATGAAGTTGAGGGAAAAATTAAAAATTAAATTAAAACATAAAAAGAACAGCATTAATTAAAAAAAATACTGTTTTCACCTGGAAAAAATCAAAGTATAATTTACAAAAAGGACATAAATCTTATGTGTACCACTTGATTAATTTTAAAGTGTGTATATAACTGTAAAACCACTGCCCAGTTTAAAATATAGAATATTCCTACCATCTGAGCAGTTTCCCCTGTGTTCCTTCTCGGTGATACTTACCCCATCAAAGGTAATGACTATTCTGGCTTCTATTTTATGAATTTTTATTTATTTTTGCCTGTCCTCATAGATATGCAACCTTGTTGGTTGATTAACACAATGGAAGACTCCCTATTTCCTGCAGTCTCTATTCTCCAGGTACAGCATGTGGATTTACCCTGTCTT
>NW_012153545.1:4001-5375 GCF_000956105.1 Propithecus coquereli | reverse complement strand
GCTGCCCACCATAGGTTCTGTTTTTCTACTGTCTATAACCAATATATTCGTTTTAATGCAGTCTGAACTCCATCTTTCTTTCTTATACAGAACAGCGCTTCGTTATTGTGTATTTCTGTGCTTTTATTTTCTACTAAATGTATGACTCCATAGAAATTTTAAACTTAATTTCTTTGACGATCAGTTTTTCAAAAATCCCAGGGGAATTTAGAGTTTTACTTTATCCTTCATGTGATTACACCCAATCCGAATGCCTTTTGCAAACTTCAAACATCGCGCTGGGCTTGCCCGTGTCGAGAGCCTGGGTCCTAGGCTGCACGTTTTTCTTAGTCTTTTCTTCTTCTTCAGAAGAGTGTATTTGGCTCATTAAAACCCCACTGTATCGATGTGAAATGAAGCTTTCGGGATTTCTGTAGCTCGAATTGTGCTGTACCGAGTGCATGTTCTACATTTCTCTTCCTTTTTCAGGTGGTGTAGATTGAGTCCTCCACTAGACAAAGGCTGTAAATATTGCTTAATCATCTTTGTTTCACTTTTAAAATGCCTTGCAGAAAGCGATGCTACTTTATCACAGCCAGGAAAACATCCCCTCGTTGAAGGCCCTCTTCTCCATAATCCACGAGACCCCGCCTCAGGCACCGCCTGAGAAGTGCTCACGTTCACCTCGGCAAGGTGTTGTGGTTTGTCCTCCTTGTACAGGAATGTTTTCCAAAAATACTGTTTTTGATCTTGTGAAACAATAGATTACAGAAGATAATAAGTCAATTACTTGTTTTCCCTAACACATGAAATATTCTTACAAAATAATAAGTCAATTACTTGTTTTCCCTAACACATGAAATAGTCTTACAAAAGAGTTTTCTGTGGTCAGGTGAAAGTAGGACGTTGAAATATGAAGTTTGGGGGGCTTTAGAGTCGAAGTCATGTGCTTTGAGTCAGCACTCCCTCCGGAATCTGCAGTTAGGGGATGACTCCATGGACACAAGGCTGCATCACTGCTCTGGACACATGGGCAGATAATTCTGCAATTAATCATTGAGGGTCAGAGGGTTCCTAATAACGTCTTTTAGAGTTGAACCAAATTGACAAGACTGAGACAGACACCACAGTGTCGTGTTATTATTCTACGATGAAGTCTCATACTGCGAACATTAATGCTGATGTCAGTGGGTTCGGAATCCAAGAAAATCTCCTGTAGCCTAAATTCAAAGCTTTGCTTTCTTCCCAGCTGAGAAGCACAGTATGTGAATTGGTAGGAGTTCTTCTTTCTTTTTAATTATATTTCAATTTGAAGTTCTTTTAAGGAAAGTTTAGAAACTGTATTATTTATTGTTAAGACAAAAGAGAAATACGGAAGTTTAGAAATTGGAAGTT
>NW_012153545.1:2462-3080 GCF_000956105.1 Propithecus coquereli | reverse complement strand
AAAACCTTCTTAATTTTATTCCAACATGGGGAGTTCAAGGCCCTTGCCCCACAGACTTATAGACCCCATGGGTACCAGATCTCTGTTGAGTTAGAATAGGCCAGGGTGGCCTTGATTTCTCCATTTCTAGATGGGAAGCGTGTGGTGTGTGTGTAGTGCATTTCAAGAGCAGGCAGTCTAGGCTGAGCCTCGTGACTCCTGATAAACTCTGCTGTTGGCTCCATTATGCTTTCAGAATTTAAAGCTCTGTTATTAGAAAGCTTTTCCCATAGGAAATGTTGACAGAAACAAGAAACATTTTCCTCTATGCAATTACACATACACACACACACACTCACACGCATGCACACACACGCTCTTATATGCACAACTCAAGTTCAAGGTTTCAGACGGTGTTTTCAGAAAGGATTTTTATCTTTGATATTAATTTAATTTGTCTTTGCAAATGAGTGTTTACCATTAGTGAACTACGGTAGAGGTAGAAACATCTTCTGAAATATTTGCTTGTGGGTTTATTATTGCCATTTAAATTGGATTATTTCTGTGCTCAACTCTTTGCTTCATACATGGACCTCACTTATTTACTTTTATCTCATGTAGATTTTCAGGGACAAATAT
>NW_012153545.1:0-352 GCF_000956105.1 Propithecus coquereli | reverse complement strand
AGTAAAAAATTTATCTTTTAAAAAAAATACATTTGATTTTTTACATCCTAAATGTCCTTGTAATGAGGTTTTTTTAATGGTAGTTTCTAGTTGTGGCATCTGGTCCATGTTCGATGCTGAATAACCTTAGCATAGAAAAATGTATTATTTTCGTAACATTTATTATTTCTATCCCTCTCAATTCCTATCTCGGACTATGGCCATTAACAACTTCTTGTGCCCATCTGCAGTGTGGGCACTCTGTCTCCCCGCACCTTTGGGCTGCCAGGGAGAGCCTCTGCCAGCTGGCATCACCCATCCTGCCTTCGTTCCTCCCTGGTCAATGAGAGGAAGGGACGAGGAGGCTGGCACA
>NW_012153544.1:6056-6513 GCF_000956105.1 Propithecus coquereli | reverse complement strand
GTGTGAGCTACTATGCCTAGCCTGATTTAAATAATCTGAGTAAAATCATCACTTTCTTCTTTCAGTGCTAGCTTTTGGTGGAGTGGGGGGAGGGGAAAACCCTAAAATATTTATTCATAGAAGATATTAAGGAAATCTTAAACTTTGGTGATATATTGACCTAACTTATTTTGGGAGGCCCAGGTCATAGGCAGATATTCAGGGCATTAAATTAGACACTAAAAGTTGTCAGAACTTCAGCTCTAATGCCCTTGTTTTATTATGTTTCAGGCTATTCAGGGTTCAGGATTGAAAGCTGATAAAAAATTCTTACTGGGGACTTTTTTTCTTGGATTTTCTGAATGAAAGAAATGTGGTAATTAAACTAGTGAATTTGAAATACATATTTTACAAATAATGGTTCCTAGGCTATTAAGTGAGACTGCTATGATCTGAAAGAATCGGGCATTCAAGGAAC
>NW_012153544.1:3161-4330 GCF_000956105.1 Propithecus coquereli | reverse complement strand
TTTCATTGTGTAGTTGATTAAATACATGTCCATATTCTAAAGTAATATACAAAATCAGCGTATGCTTTAGGAACATTTTCCCCACTTATTTTAAGAAGAAGTTATCCCAACTCTTGACATTTGAATATTAGTATGTTTGCCACAGACACATTATGAATTTTTTAGCACAGCTTTTCAGAGCATGAGTGGCCACATCTGTCTGAGTTCTTTGGTATATATAATAGCACCTTTAAAAAATCTTTCTAATGCTTTCATTGGAAATTGTGTCTCAAGCCACAAGTACCTATTAGCAGTCCATTTGGACACTCTGTTTTAAAAACTTGTCCCTGAGATGTGTTTTCATATTTTTCTTAATTTAGCCACTGACTTTATTCCTTTTAAAGTCATCTTTAGAAAAATACTGAAGACAAAATTTTGAGCTCATCCTCAGAATGATAACTAAATCTCTTACATTTCTTAGCTTCCTCTTGTTTTTGTAACAGTCCTGTTTGTGATCTCTGAGTACCTGCAACTAGATGTCATTGGAACTGTTTGAGGCTAAGATTCCTCAAACAGTTCTTTTTTGATTAAAATAATGGAAAGTGTACTCCTTGAGAAGACTCTGTAAGAATTCTCATATAAGGCAAGTCCCTTTTTTCCTGAGGGATCATTTTGGTAAAAATACTCCTTATGTTCATATATATTAATATATATGAGATAATTCCTTGGCACCCTTTCTCAACGTTCTTCTTCAAGGAAAAAATAAGGATTGTGTCTTTGCTGAGTAGTTTCTTTGCTGCTATTCTTGACGTTGGAATTGGAATGTAGAGTTTTCCCTTCAGTCTAATGAAATGGGAAGTATCTGGAAGGTCATGGGAGAAAATAGTGGGACTTGTCCTTTGCTTTCCAATTATGCATTCCTCTGGGGTCAAAAACACTTGGAAGCCAGGCTTAAAATAATGAGGGCTGTGGGGGGAACAGACATCATTCCTTCTGATTCATTTTACTCAGTCTATCCTTGTTAGTGCTGAGTAAAGTAGAAGGACATGATTCATTACTAATACTCATTTATTCACTGTTTTGCGTAGACTGAGACTTAAAAAAATTGTTATTAAAGATATCATAGGGGCCGGGCGCGGTGGCTCATGCCTGTAATCCTAGCTCTCTGGGAGGCCGAGGCGGGCGGATTG
>NW_012153544.1:0-719 GCF_000956105.1 Propithecus coquereli | reverse complement strand
GGCCTTTTATGGGAAAAGTTGGGTGACTCTTGCTGTAAGGAGAGAACAACTGATTAATTGACGTATTTTATGTTCATGTAGCTGCCTTTTGTTTCTAAGCAAGGCTATCTGAAATCCTTTCCAAGGTTGGTAAGGTATTTGCAAAGGTATTTTGTGACTTCTTAGCTACTTCAAGTATTTTATGGGAACAAATATGGTTATGTAATTTTATATGTGTGTTATAAAATCACATTCTATATTTGCTCTCCTTCTTATCTGACTGATTTCTAATATGTTAGTGTTTGAAAGCTTTCTCAATATTATTACTTTAGCTGTCTCTCTGATACAGAGAAACTGTCATCACCATAAATTGCTTTTAGAGTTTTAGGGACAGTTGTAGCTTTGGTATTCATTTGTCTCTGGGGAAGAAGAATCATGTTTTGGCATTAGAAAACATCAGTAACATTTACTACTAACAAATATTATATAATATTTCTGTGAAATTATAAAAGGAATTGAAAGATTCCATGGAGTCGCCAGTCTATTTTGAGAAAAGGAAGAAAACAATTCTTTTTGCTCAACCAACATTGCCTTATTGAAATGTTTAGTGGCTGCTTTATTCTTTTGTTCTTAAGTAGAATTTTTGTAAAAATACTCCTTATGTTCATATATATTAATATATATGAGATAATTCCTTGGCACCCTTTCTCAACGTTCTTCTTCAAGGAAAAAATAAGGAT
>NW_012153543.1:7117-7420 GCF_000956105.1 Propithecus coquereli | reverse complement strand
AATTTTTAACATTTTTATGACTTTACTACATCCTGTGCTTTAAGGATTGGCTCACATAATTTTTATTTATTTATTTTTTTTAACTTTAATAGAATTGTTGCCTGGGGCTTAGCAATAGCAGGAAGAGAAGGTTTGCAGGTCCTTCTTCAAAAAACAAAGCATTAAACATTTATTCCCATTGTATAGGAAAGATGTGAGTCCTAAGGACTCTAACCTGGAGTGGAAGAGAGAAGGAGAGAGAAAGAAGAGGAAGTGAAAGAGGAAGAACCTCATTGGATTCATGCTCTTTTTTTTTAAGTCATG
>NW_012153543.1:3771-4962 GCF_000956105.1 Propithecus coquereli | reverse complement strand
TAGCTCAGTGAGTCAAATGTCAACAAGGCTGTGTAGTGTTGGAAAAGCGTGATACCTTTCCTCACCCATCAAAATGGTCATAGCCGATACACCTATAACAAAAGACAGGTTAACAAGAGAAAAGTGTAAGAAATTTATTTAACTAAAAGTTTACATGATACGGGAGCCTTCAGAAATGAAGGACTAAAGACTCGGGGAAAACTGTCTATTTTTGTGCTTAGGTTTGATGAAGAATGGACAGTTGTGTAGAGATGTGATTGTACAAAAGGGTGTGATCTAAGGGTAACATATAGACTGAGGGGGAAACCAAGCAAGGCCTGTTTGTTCAGCTTCCTGCTTTCTCCTGGGTATGGGATGGGACCCCTCTGGAGTGAGAATCTTCCAGGGAGAAGGGGAAGAATGACCTTTCTAGGTTTTACAGCTTGCTATGGAAGATCCGAGTCTGTTGCCTGCCTTGGGGAAGAGGAATTCTGGTTTCTATTACTCACTTAAGGAGAGAAAAAAGGGAAGGAGACTGAAGGGCAGGAGAAAAGTCAGAGAGACCTTGGTTCCAAGGCCCTTCCAGTGTCTTTCAATTTAAAGTACTCAGGATGCCCAGGGGCCATTCTTCGGGGTACGGTGTTCTGAGCTCCAATAGCTCAATTAGAAACATCAATTTCCACACAAAGATAGGTCTAGCTCATGTCACCTGGCCCTGGGCAATGTTTGAGAAAGTTCTGCCAATTCTCTCTCTTTCCTTTATTTACCAAGCTGTTGGCCGAGAACTTCTTTTCTTTAGAAACATTAATGAATCTGTTAAACTACTTGAGCCATTTCGCATATTTGTGGTTACTTTGTATATATCTGCCCAGATGCTTTGAATTGCTTTTAAAGTCTAATCCTCCCTAGATAACTTGTTTTCAGGTACTTGTTCACACCCCTCCCACCACTTGCTCTGAGTATTCCCAGCCACTCTATAAAATGCAATGCATAATAAATGTTAAGCTACTGTTATTTTAATCAGATGGACTGCACACCGCTAACTGCCTCTCTTCTAACCAATTTTGCTATTTTCTACTGAATAAAGTCTAAATTCTTCAGTTTTGCATATAAATATCTTCAACTATGGCCCAGTTTCTAATAATCCAGTTTTGTCCTCCACTCCTTCCCAAGCAGAAATCTAGGTTCCTCAAGATCAGCGAACATACCATA
>NW_012153543.1:0-366 GCF_000956105.1 Propithecus coquereli | reverse complement strand
TTGTACCCGTTCAGTGTGAATTTACCCATCCCCCCCACCCACTTGATTTTTGTTGAGTTTTATTTCCATATGTGCACATGAGTGCTGATCAGTTAGTTCCAATTTAATAGTGAATACATGTGGTGTTTGTTTCTCCATTCTTGAGAAACTTCACTTAGAAGAATGGTCTCCAGTTCCATCCAGGTAGGCGCCTGATTTTTAAAAATGTCGAAAAAGTAAATATATTTTTTCTCAGTAAGCTATGTAGCCTAAAGCCATAGATAATCAAAAATTAAATGAATAGTTTTAAAGAGGCATCTCTGAGGTATGCATCTCAAACATATTTGTACACACTTATACATAATTTATATACTTATTTTATTTAAT
>NW_012153542.1:26306-26784 GCF_000956105.1 Propithecus coquereli | reverse complement strand
GCAAACTGCTCATGAAGTCCATCACTTTTGGCATCTAGGGAACTCATTTCTTCAGGGATACACTAGGAAAACCTCAGGATCCCACTGCTCTGACCGCTCCTTTTAAAGGGGCCTCCCTCGAGCTCAACAACATTGCTAACCCCAAAGAAATTGGGGTTAAGAATGCATCTTGTCTTTTTGCCTGTGATCAGTTCTCAGGACCACAACCTCCATGACCTTCCCTGTCACTCTCTGTACCCCAGTCACACTGACTTCTTTCCATTTCCCCAGGTCTAGATTTTGTACTTGCTGCACAAAATCTTCCTTGAACTTAAACCTCCTACTAAGGGGGCTTATCTCTAACTTATGACAATTTTTCAAGCAAAAATCTTTTGGTCATCCTCTATTCCCATGGCTTAGCACCCACAAGGCATTCAACACATTGGTTGGACAAATATTTTGAGTTATAGCAGTTTTAGCAGCAGTCATTATTCTAGCA
>NW_012153542.1:14018-15641 GCF_000956105.1 Propithecus coquereli | reverse complement strand
TACTTTAGTTATTCCTGTTCTAATTATTTTGTCTACCAATTTCATCATCTTTCTCATTTGGGGGTCAATTTGTCTTGGCAATTTCCTGGTCATGGGTCACATTTCCTATGTCTTGGTAAGCTTAGTAATCTTTCATTAGATGCTGAACCTTGTCATTATCAAGTTGTTGAGTATCTGAAGCTTTTTGCCTTTCTTTAAAGAGCATTGGCCTTTGTTTTGAAGGATAGATCGTTTTGTTCTGTTTTTAAGCTTTAATGATTCTATTAATAGTATAGTCTTCATCCAAGAGGTAGTTCAGATCTACTACCAAGGCACTACCACTCTGCAGTCTCCACTGGATGCCTCAAATAACCACTCAGGAATCTCCACTTTGCCTGGCCAGAATTCAAACGTCACCTTGTCCTGTGTGAACTCTGGGAATTGTTCTGCTTACAATACCCCAGACTGTTTTCATGTTGTAGAGTTTCAATCTATACATGTTTGGCCTAGCACTTAGCAAAGACTCAAGAGGACCCCTATACAGATTCCTAGAACTCTTTTTTTGTCTTTATCTTCCCCTTTTCCAGGGCTCTGTCCCAAAAATTCCAGCCCTCTCAGCTTCCCTGAACTTTGATCTCTATCTTCAATTCAGTGAGGACACCAGAGTTTTTTGGGCTCCCCTTCCAGTCTGAAATTTGCTTTTGGGCTGAAAGATAAGATCTTTAGGGTTTATTTCTCTTCTCTCAAGGATCATAACTTTATGCTGCCTGTTCTCCAAAGTCTGAAAATAGTTGTACTACATATTATGTCCAGTTTTCTAGTTGTTTATGGGGGAAGGTGATATCTGGTCACACTTTTTCATCACAGCCAAAAGTAGAAGTTTGGGGTAGTTTTCTATGAATGACATTGTGAGACTAGGCAGTGTATTTAGGGGTCCAGATGATAAAATATTCCATATTATTGAGGTAAGGGGGATGCTCTCCATTTCTGTGAGAAACAATCACAGCTCTACTTACTGAGGAGTGAAGGGAAGACAATACCATTTTGTCACCTCAATGTTTTCCACTTTGAGGATGGAGAAAGTAACACCACCCTTTTCTTCCAAAAGGGTAACGGGCATGTAGGGTGGAGCATAGAGAGTGAGTACTAGACCCTCAGCTGATGCTTGGGCAGACTCCTACAGAAGAATGGCAATAAACAACAGCTAGGGCACAAGATACTAGATGAGGCCTATCAGAAATTCTTGCCTTGTGGAGTAGGGCAGAGTGACCTAGAAATGACTAGCTTATTTTTACAGCAGACTAGATCTCCAAAACGTCATTTTCAAAGTCATAATAACGTATTGTCTTTTAGGTATAGAAACACTGGTAAATCTATAATATTCCTCAATACAAAAACATTTATTGAGCTCCTTCATGTACAGTGAAAAACTCCTTGTCACTGAAGTCCTCCAAGATGCCAGAGGGAAAAACAGCTGCATTAAACCAATGATGACAAGACTATGTTTGAGGTGGAAGGGAAACATGAAGCATTTACAGCAGTTTGGGTGGCAGCCAAACACATATAACTCAAAGCAGATCTTTCATTATAACATTCTGACTACAGAAGAGAGTTACCAGGCCAGAAGAAATATAGTCAATTTGA
>NW_012153542.1:0-3018 GCF_000956105.1 Propithecus coquereli | reverse complement strand
CTCTGTGGGCTGTCCAGCGGGTCGCCTAAGCCAGCTCCCTTGCCCCACAGGATGTAGCTCTGCTCTGAGTGGGTCCCGCGCTCCTTCCCCCAAGCCTCCCACCTCTTTGGCTGAGGCCTTCAGCCCTCTGCCCGTGGGGAAGTCACCTGCTCTGGGCTGCGGCAGGTCCCCACGCGGGCTCGAGTCCACGCTCTCCTTCTCTCTCAATTGCCCGGCAGGAGTGCGGCCGCCACTGTCGCTGTGGCTGTCCCCCAGCATTGGGGCTTCAGTCCTCTGCTGCGCCAGCTGCTGGAAGTGCAGTCCCGGGTTCTCCATGGCGTCCTCCTGAAGACCAGCTGGACGCTGGTTAAGGTGGAGAAAACAGCCAGCGCTTGTAGTCTCAGCTACTTGGGGGGCTGAGGATCAGTTTGAGCCCAGGAGTTGGAGGCTGCAGTGAGCTGTGATCTGATCACTGCACTCCCACCTGGGTGACAAAGCGAGACCCTGTCTCAAAATAACAAATGTGGAAGAAACATGATGAGCTTCAGGACACAAACTACCCCCAAAATATGGCACCTTGGCAATTGGAAAAACTGCGGAAAAAGGAAGGACTCGGTGACTTTCTTCTGCCCTTCTCCGCCAAAGCCGAAAAAGCTAGGAAAGAATTTTCTGACCTTCCCCTGAAGTAGGTCATTAAGACTCTTACATGAGAGGTGCCCACCTTATACCCAAAGGAAAGGACCGGCTTATCTCCAAAGACACAGGGACATGGAGAAGTATCTGAACAAATGGCCTTGCTTAGTTCCCCTCAGTTTATTACTGTTGAATGATACCTTTGTCCGATCGTACTTCGCAACCATCCACTTCTGCATCAAACCTAGCATAAGAAATACATAGGTTTCCCTGTTTCTTTGGGTCTTCATTTCTGAAGGCTCCCCTGTCATGTAAAACTTTTATGTATGCAGGTAAACATGTATGCTTTTCTCTTGTTAATCTGTCTTTTGTTATAGGTGCCTCAGACCAGAACCTACTGATGGGAAGAAAAGGTATTTCTTTCCCCTACATAGGTTTTATTCAGGGAAGAGCAGAGTTCCCTTTCAGTGTGCACAGAGGTGCCTGGGCATTTTAAAGGGGGCGGGAGGGGGGGATGACGGAGTAGGGAGGGTGAGTGAGCCAGGGCTTGAGCAGAGACTAGGGAGTGAAAAATACAAAAAGCCAGTAAGAGGGTTTTTGAAAGCAGAAGTGGTTAGGCTATCACATCTGCCAACCTCATTTATGGGAGTCCGGCTTCTGCCCTGCAAAGAGACTGGGAGACAAAGACCCTCTCCTTCTGGATGATGACACTTCAAAGGATGGCTTTCAGGTTTTTGAGAAAAACACTCCTGGGTCCTAGGAGATACAATACTTCCCAAAGGGACAAAGGAAGCTTTTACAATTGTAAGCTTTTTTTAGTAAATGTGCTATGAAAGGGAGGTCAGGAGCCCATGGTCAGGTGTTGGGTGGAACAAATGGGAAATTCTTTTCACAGCCTTGACCTTTTCCACAGGGAAACTCAAGTGTGTGGGAGGACATCCCAGGGACACAGCCTTGGGCTGCTAAAAGCCATGGCAGAGTTTGGTCAAATCTGTTTGGGGTTTGGATGGATTCCTTCCAGCAGACAGTTTTCACAGCTCTAAGCAGACACTCCCTGCTGCCATGGAGAGGATATACAGTACAAAGTACAGCTTGCTCCAAATATATCCTCCTCGCAAAATTCTTTCAGCCCTTTCTTGTGTTCTTGACCTCACTGAAGGGTCTGCACGTCACTCCCTCTGTTCATAGGACTATGGGGAAGGGTCTGTCTCACACACACAATGGGATTCTGTATCTAGCTCGCTGACGCCTCAGTGGAAACGGCACACACAGCACAATTCCAACATCCTGTTACACTGGTAAACCGATGGCTCATTTCAAGAATTGAGCCACTGGGAGCTCAAAAGCCAAAAACCATGAACATCAGCCTCTTTTATTTTTCTATTTTGGTTGTAGTGTAGTCTCTCACTGCAGACAAAGTCTTACGTGAAATAAGATGGGTGATGAGGCAAAACAAAGATATCTCGGAGAAAGTAAGAAAAACACCTAAATCAATATGCTACATGTCATTCTAACAGACGGGTCTTTTGCATACCAAGCACCCAGCCCAGTATCTGACCCACAGGAAATGCTCAATAAATGAATGAATAAGTGGACCCTGTTTATGAGTAATGCAGTTCTTCTTTATGCTGAAATGCAATAAATCATTGAATATCTGAATATATTAGTTTATTTTAAAACAGCAGTTATAATTTGATTTGTTTCTTATGACATTTTGAAAATTCTAAAGTGTGTTAATTAGGAAATTACAGGATTCACCTGTAATCCTGCCACTCAGAAATCGTTAACATTTTATATGCATATATAAACATATATGTGTATCTATACATTTATATATCAAAATTTTAAACCCTGCAGAATTTCAGTTCATTAGAAATCTGAAAGAAAAATTTGCTGTATAGAAAGGTAATGGAATTTAATCAAGTGAGTTTCCTGAAGGATTTTCAAATTTTATTTTAAGTTATTAATTTCAGAGAAAATAACCATTTGGTCTTGGTTATAGTTTAGGATCCATTTCCTCAATCCAAGAAAAATTCCAGGCATTCCTCAGCCATCAGCAACAAAAGGGACAGTGTGAAGGAACAGTTCTCAACCAAATTTCACATTCTTGTGGCAACAGAGATCCAAACACTCACAGTTATTAAGTGAAAAGATATTTTTCTTTATTCCTTTACATAAAGGAGTCTTGCTTTATTTTTATTTCAATGTGATTTGGTACTGGGGACATAATTCTTTCATTTCAGGAATAATAAAAAAAAAAAACACACAGAGCCAACACTTTCCTTTTTAAAAGGAAAACACCAACAACAATAAAAACTCAACACCAATATTTAAAAGCTTTTCCAAAACGTTAAAGAGCGTTGAGGTTGTAACGTGCATAGAGGTACAGGTGCGGGCTAGGCTGAT
>NW_012153541.1:549843-598646 GCF_000956105.1 Propithecus coquereli | reverse complement strand
CTGTGCGTGTTCTTAGAGGACACTCGCTTTCCCTGCTGCTCCTCTTCATTCCTCGCCTGACTTCTGGGGGATGGGTCAGAGCGTTCTGCATTTCTTTTTTTGCTCGTTTAGAACTCTTGGCACATATCTCTACTATTTTAAGGGTTACCGTCCTTTGGCACACGTTCTTAACCATACATTCTGCTAACAAAGCCTGAAATGAATTCAGTTTTGTCTCCTTTCTGCAGGCAAAGCGAGGACACACCTACTGAGCACCGACCGCTCCATCTTCCTGTTACGCAGAGTTTTACTTTTACATAAAAACACTCACAAAACATTTGTTCATCGAAGTTACTGGTGTCTTTTGTTAAATTCCGTGGTTACAGTCATCTCTTCTACATCGCCTTCCCTCTGAGCTCATTTTTCTTCTTGCTGAAGTATATCCTTTAACAGTTCTTTCAGTAAGGGTGTGTATCTGATGGGCTTTTAGTTTTTATATGTATGAAAATAACCTTTATGTATTTTGGTCCTTCAAATGGCGGGTATAAAATTCTAGGTTAAGAGTTATTTGCCAGCCAGGCACAGTGGCTCACACCTGTAATTCCAACACTTTGGGAGGCTGAGGCATGAGGACTGCTTGAGGTCAGGAGTTTGAGACTTGCCTGGGCAACATAGCAAGACCCTATCTCTGCAAAACAAAAGCTCAGGTCTTTGGAAATACTATTCTTTTGTGATTCGGTTTTTCTGGTTGAAAGCATTCGTAGCATTTAAGTTTTTTTTCTCATTTTCCTTGATTTGTTTCACTAACAGGCATCAGTCAAGGTAGAATCCATTTAAAAAGCACCTCACTAAGACTCAGAATGTGCGATTGATCTGAAGAGTGTTCTGGGAAGGTCTCCATTTTATTCCTTCAAACAGTGCTTCTCTACTCTTGTCCTCCTCGTGGAGCCCCAGGAGACTCTGGCGGAGCCTTTCGTGCGTCTGTCTGTCTGTCTGGCTCTCGCTGCTGCACTCGGGTGATTTCCTCCTAACTGCCTTCCAGTCCCCACAGCCTCTCTCCTGCTGTGTCCAGGCCAGCTTAGTTTGTCCCACTCGTCGAGGGACTTTTTTTCAATGACTGTATTTTTAATTTTCAAGATTTCTGTTTTATTTTTTCTTTTCCCACAAAGTTGGCCCTGGAAATGCTTTCCATGGAGCGCAACATGAATGTCACATCTTTACCACGTGACAGAAACGCAAGATGCCAGAGGGTGACAAGGTGACCGATCACTCACCCTGAAACAGCAAGAAAGCCACGTGTGGCTCCAGCAGGGCAGAGATCTGCTGGGCGGCTGGGAGGTCAGACTGGCACGTCCCGCGGTGCGAGGAGGATGATGTCGTCTGCACAAGACAGACCTACTGGACTGTCACATCTAGAAAGTAAGGCATCGGCCACCGTGGGGCCCCTTTGGAACCCCACCCAGCTAAAGGTATCGTCGGTGTCCTGTTTGAAAATACTTTCCCGTCACCCTCCGTCTCTGTGCCCTCTGCCTGCTGTCCTGTGAGTGGCGCAGCGCGTGGGGCCGGGCCGTCAAGCGAGCCCTCTCAGCGCACCCGTCCCCGTGGCTCGACTGTTGGAGCCTGGCCCGCCCGCTGCGCCCCAGCCGCCATCGACAGCCTCTGGCAGCACCTGCGCCTTCCTGCCGTGGCCGTCAGACCGGAGGAGCCCGGCACACTCGCTCTTCACTGCCACGTCCGCTGTCTGGGCCGCCGGGCCAGGGTCACCCGCCCCCCGGGGCCTGGCACGCAGCAGCACCCAGACGGGAAGGTTTGTGGATGACGCTTTGACCCCTCACTAGTGCAAGTAGAGAACTCGAGAGGAGAGTGAGCCCCCGAGACGTCCGGCAGCTCCGACTGCAAAGCTGCTCTGCATGTTCGTGTGCAGTTGTTCCCGGACTGGGTGGGAGGACAGGTCCGTCCGTTTGTCCGACCAGCCGCACAAACCTCTCCCACCTGCCTGCTCCCGCAGCGTGGTTGGCGGCTGTCGTCCACCCGCGATTCCTAACTTAGCTGTCCTCTTACCACGGGGACAAGACCTCCCTTCTCTGCCGACGCAGGTGCTGGGACGAACGTCCTCAAACGCGTCTGTGCCCATCTCTGCTGTTTCCTCAGGGCAGCCGTCCCCACCCTACTGGCACCGGGGCCTGGCCGGACGGAAGACGACTTTCGCACAGACTGGGGCGGGGCGGCGGCAGGGCTTGCGCGTGGCGCGAGCGAGGCTGTAAACACAGACGAAGCTGAAGCCCTCCCTTCCGTTCAGGTCCGCGGCCCACAGGTTGGGGACCGCAGCCTTAGGGTCCGGTTCTAGAAGCCGAACTCCAGTGTCCAGGATATGCAGTTTTTAAAGTGCTTTGATGCAAAGCACCAAACTCGTCCCCAGAAAAGGCCTCTTTCCAAGCCACATCCTCGCCACACACCGTCCAACGCTCGGTGACGCCGGGCAGAGGGCGCCGCGCTCGCTTTGGCCTTTCTTTTGCCTGTCGAGCGCCGCTCGCCGCCCGCGTTCAGGTTCTCTCAGCGGGGACACAGGACACCGGGCCGCGCTGCCCGCATGCTCCTGCCGGGTGCCGCGAGCCGGGCTCCTACCACGGAGAGGGAGCCGCTCGGCAGGCGCCTTCACTAGGCAAAGCCTTTATCGCAAACGCCAAGCGTTTCCTGCCGGTTATTTTTATTGTTGCTTCTTACAAGATTTTAAGATAAATTTATTGAAACACAAGAAAATGCTCAGTTCACACCCTGGCAGGTTTCCGGGTGACCACAGTACTGTGACCAGCCCCTCCCCCGGGCCCCTCCCCCAGGCAGTGCAGCCACCACGCCAGGCACGGAACCACGGAATCCACGTCCGCGCCTCACTCCTTCCACCGGACACCGCAACCGCGCGTTCAGCGGCTCCTCCCGCCGCGGGCCGTGCGCTTCCTCATGGGAGATGCTCGACTGGCCCGTCCTGCTGGGCTGTCTCCTTCTTGGCCTGGGGTCGTTTCACGAGCGCGGGTGAATCTCTGCAAGCGGAACTGCCAACCGTCTCCCCGCTGGGGACCAGCCCACCCTCAGTAGCGCGGATGCCGGGCCCTGCTCCGCGCTCCTCCTCACGGCGCCTTCTCCCACGCGGGCTGCGGGGGCTCCGCCGCTCCGCACCCCCACCCTGGCCTGGGTGCTGGAGCCTCTCCCGGGAACGCCGCTGAGGTTTGCCCACGGACACGATCAGACAACCCGAGTGGAGGAAGCAGTGGACGTCACCTGCGCTGCTTCAAAAGGGGAGGTGCTGCCACTGGGTGGGGACTGGACAACAGGAGGCCACCTGGGGCCACCACTGGCTCCTGCCTAACGTGGCTCCAGAGGGCACTCCTGAGGGCCGCCGGCAGAACGACAGCAAGGACGGGAGCTGCCCGTCACCACGGGAGCCACAGCAATGAGGACACGTGAGTCTCAGCCACTACGCCTGGTTTTGGGTTTTATTTTAGAATTTATAAAATTCCAGTGTCACCCACATTCATGAGCCCTTACACACGTTTGCATATAATCTCCAAAAGTCCAAAGTTAAGGCCAAGGGATGGACGTGGCTATGGGCAGACGCCGTGGAAGACGGGCCTGGGCACGGCAGTTTCATGAACGTCATCAACAACAAAAAGCGAGAGAGACCCCTGCCGAGACCAGGGAAGGGCCAGCATCTGAGACGCTCAGCATTGCATCTGCCTTTTCTGGGAGGGGAGGGGCCAGACGTTGCTGGACACCGAGGGAGACTTGGGGACAGACACTAGTGGGAGCCGGAAGGGTGGGAGGGAGGCAAGTTGGCCGACGGGAACGTCCCCAGACTCACGCAGCGGGAGGGAGGGGTGGCTCCTGGGAAGGGCAAAGGTGCCTTCCCCGCCTTCTCGTCTCCGTCACGCCCTCGTTCAGGGCCACCCGTCTGTCAGGCTGAAGGAAACGCTCTCCCGCCCCACTTCCCACTCCCACCCGCCGGCACTCGGAGGCTGCTTGGGCGCCTGGGGACTCCCCAGGCCACTGGCGGCGGCCGCGGGCTGAGCAATCCGGTCTGTTCAGGAGTCCAGAGCCCGGAGACGACCCAGCGTGAGCGACTCCGCAGCGGGACGCCGTGGGCCGCGCGTCAGGCAGAGCGACTGCCCCAGGGAAGGGCCGCGGGACCCCGACACGAGCCCTCTCTGGGGACTCATGTACCAGGGACAGGGCAACTCGCCAGTGGCCCTGTCATCGCTGGGGGACAGCGGCAGGAAGACCAGATGACTCAGAGACTAGGACCCCATCCTTGGCCCTCACGAATGACACGGCTGCCTCGGTGTGGGACCACCTTTCTCTCGCGGCACGCTTCAGCCATGCCAGCTGGGGATGCCTCGTCACGCCAAGGCTGGCGTCTGACACGCAGGATTCCTGCCGCGAACGCGAGGAAGACGGGACCCTGTTAGGACGCAGGGCTGTCGGCACCGTGGCGAGGCCTCACTCTGCTCCCCCTCTTGGTCCAGACCAAGTCACTTCCTCTCTCCACCCCAAGACCACGAAGCCGCCTCTCGAGGCCAACAGCCCGGGACCTGTCCCTCGGGGCTGTGCGCAGCACCCCGGTGGCCTGGGGGAGGAGGACGCACCCCACTCTGGACTGGCCTACGGGCCACAGACCCAGTGGGGGTCGAGGGCGGGCGACAGCCTGGAGCCCCGCATGGGGCACTTGCCGCCAGCTCCACGGCAAACCCACGACCGCCAGGAGCGTCTACGTCAAGAGACAAGTGCTGGGGTGGCACAACCACCACGAGGCTGAGGTAGGAAGAAGGCGGCTGAACACTCGGCGTCTAGGGCGGGGCACAGGGAGCCGCAGGCGTGAAAACAAGCCCAGCTGTGCCCTAGAGGCCATTTGCCCCCTCCCCGCCCCACGCGTCTCAGGTGACAGCAGGCACCGTGACATTCACAGGGGACCCGGATGGCACAGGACAACCCGCACGACCTCACCTCCAGGCTTCGCTCACCAGACCTGGGCTGAGGCGTGGGGGCGAAGACACCTGGTGCTTCCAGACCCCAAGGCAGGTGAAGTCGGGGCCGTCCGAGGACCCGAGTCGCCCTCTGGCGCCTGGCCCAGCTCCGGGACGGCGCCTGCCCCCGCCAGGTGTCTGCCAGGCAGGCGAGGCGCTGACTGCAGGTGGCGGGAAAGGAAGAGGGCAAACGTTTTGGCTTTTATAAAGTCAAGGAAATTTATTTCCTGAGGTCATGACACAGGAAGTCGACTCCCAGCCACAGCTGCAGAGCTCCCGCAACGACGGCAGAGTGGCGGCCGACATGCTGGGTGGACCAGAAGCTGGAGTCTGTCATCTCGTCACGAAAACGCCGGCTACCTTTGCTTATTAGTGTTGAAACGCGGAGGCCCAGAGCCCAGTGTCGGGGAGACGTCCTGAGCGGAGCCACCGGGCCCCAGAGAAGCCGCACAGCGCCGGCCGCGCCAGGCTTCGCTGCGAGACCTCGGGAAGGGGAGCGTGTCGACAAGTTGCGGGGGTCCAGCCGCTGGGTCGGACGAGGTGAACCGTCGCGTGGCCGGGTTCGGGTCAGCAGGCTGGAGGTTCTGCTTCTGATCATTATCGCTTGGGGCCCCAAGGGAGGGTCTTGGGGGCCACCTGAGCCCCAAAGCTGGGAAACTCCTCGGAGCTGCTCATGTCCGGAGCCTGCGCGGGGAGGGGGTGGAGCCTCAGCAGGGGCCGCTCTCCCGACCCCGGACAGCTTCCAGAGCAGCCGCCGCCCCCGCGCCTGGCCCCGCCCCCCTGACCTTGTCGCTGCCGCTGGCGGCCCAGGGAGCGTCGCGCACCACGAAGCCTCTGGACGGCGCCTTGGACTCCTCGTGGGCCGGGGGCCTCGCGTAGACCTGCAGCGCCTCGCTGTCCACCACGTCGGCCAGCTGCGGGCACGGGCGCTTCCTTAGCGCGCCAGGGGAGGCCGCGCGGGCACCGCCCCCCGCCTCGCCCCGCACCCCCCACTCACGTATTCCTCCTCCAGGTTGAGGACGTGGTCGATGGCCTCCTCCACGTTCTCGGGGAGCCCCGTCACAGTGACGCAGTTGGGGTCTGGGGCCCCGCTCTGCGGGAAGCGGATGTCCACCTGGAAGGCGCAGAGGTGGCTGAGGGGCCCAAAGGGTTCCACTGTGCGTCTGCGTCTAGTGAGGCGCTTTCCCTCTGACTTGATCAAAACCCAGAGTCGTTCCTTCCAGCAAGTCTCCCTCGTCACCGAGCCAGACGGGCGCGTGCCAGCAGCACCTTGGCCTCGGAAGACAAAGCGGGCCAGGCGCCGGCTGTGTGTTCTCGTGTGAAACTCACCTCACAGAGGACCCTGTCAGGTGACGGCCGGCTCTGCCCTCCCGATGGCCCCCGCAGGGTGCCGCCTTCCGCAGCCACCGCCGGGTGTCGCCGTGTCTGTGCCGACCACGGGGGGCCTGGCCTCCCCTTCTCAGCGCCAGGGTGTGCCCTCACCCCACCTTCTGGCCCTGTGTGGCCAGGAGCCTATGCAAGGGGACCGCAGAACGCCAGGCAGTGCGCGGGAGCGTGGGGGTGCCACCTGCTGGGCCTGCCGGCTCAGGGCTCACCTTGAACTCATCCATGATTTTGCGAATGGCTTTGCCGCGGGCACCGATGATGCGGGCGTGAACACGGTGGTCCAGCGAAACATCCTCGGAAACCATCTGTTCGAGTTCACCCACGATTCTCAATATAGCATCCCGGGCAGCTTCCGTGTTCTTTTCATACCCCGTGATGGTAATTTGGTCCTGGGGCTAAAAAAGGAGCGTGCAGTCAGAAAAGTGGGTGTCTCCGGGCATTCACAGAGGCAAGAGGTGCCGGCCCAGGAGGAAGCACAGGTGCACGCGGCTGGCGCCTGGCAGCCCCTCGCAGCTCGGCAGAGAAAGGAGCTGGAAGCGGCGGCAGGCGGCTGATTTGGAAAGACAGGTCAGCAACGTCCCTTCACTCCCGCCCTGTCCTGCCCCCCCCCCCCGAAAAGACAGTCAGTCCCAGGACCACGAAGGACACCTGCCCAGCGAGACAAAGGAGACGCTGGCAGGTGAGCGCTCTGGGCTCCGAGACGTGGGCGCAGGGTCAGGGACGACGGTGCAAAGGCCCCTCAGCCCCTCGGCTGTGGTCTGGAGGCGTCTTGGTGTCGCAGACTGACCGGCCGGCGTCCCACAGCCCACGCATGCCCCCCCCACTCGGAGCCCCCACCTGCTCAGTCCTGCCTCGCCCCAGACGGACGGACGGACAGGCTCCCACACCACACGTGGAAGGAGCAAACAGAACGGGGGTAGATGGCCGGAAACGCGACAAGACAACCGTGACCCACAACCTCCGGGACGGGAGAAAACAGCACCCACAATGCAAGAGCAAAAACCACGAGGGGACTCGAGAACAAGGACAAACGCCTGGTAAAAAAACAGACGCGCAGAGGAAACCCAGGAGACAGCAGGGCATGGCTGGGGACGTGCCACGCAGACAGAAGCAAAGCGCGCAGTAGGAGGCGGAAGCGTAAGCCCCAGAGAAAGCTGAGTGACGAGACGTCTGAGTGTCCTGCTCTGCTGGACTCAGGGAACATCGGCTGAACGAGTCTCAACACTGAACGGTGACTTTAAAAACTGACAAGGACTTGGGAGAGCAGAAAGAAACGCCAGGTGAGCGTGAAGGGTCTCAGAGCGCCGAGCTCCGCAGACCGAGAGGATCGTGCCGACGAAGGTACCTGGGGCCAGGACGGGGGAGGACGCTGCACGCAGCCCCTCCAGGCCCGGCCGAGTTTCTGAACCATGTGACTCAGAGACCGAAGGGCAGCAACGGGCTAGGAGACACGGGTGAGGCGGGCAGGGGACCACCATGGCGTGAGCAAGGGACGTGGTGGGGCCGAAGGGTCCAGTGCTCTGTTTCCAGTGGCCGGAGAGACCGCGGCCACCAAGGCTCGTGGGCTCCCAGCACGCCAAGGCCGTGGCCACCACACTCAGCAGGGCAGCCAGAGCTGGGGGAGCCTGTGCCCGGGGGGGCTTCAGGGTCCCCACTGACACTGGGGCCACCTTGCAGAGGCCACACCGAGGGAGGGAGCCCAGCGCACGCCTCCGAGCCCGAGAGCAGGGCTGAGGCAGGATGGGCTGTGGGCAGCCAAGGGGTGCCTTTCGCCTTCCTCCGAGTGCGGCCGGAGGCGGGAGGGCAGGAGGTGGATGTCTCGTGGGCACGGCCTGCCTGTGGGGCGCAGAGGCCCAGGTGACGGTGAGCAAACCGCACCCGTCGGCCCGACTGCTCAGGAGGCACCAGCCGCAGCCCCTGCTCCCGCCAATTGCAGGCACGAGAGAAACACCCTGAGCCCCCAGACGACACGTGGTGTTGGGGACGCCGCTCCCACCTGCAAATGCCAAGACTCGGCTGAGCTGAAATCAGCTCTTCGGAGACCTGCCGTGGCTGTCCCCCCACATCTGGGGGCGTCACCAAAGTTTGCCTGGTCACCATTCCCCAAGCAGGGCAAAGGCCAACAAAGTGCCCCAACGTGGCACCCACCTGGGGGGTCACTCTCACCTGGCTGCCATCGTCCTTATCGGGAAACTGGATGTTCACATCATGTTCCAGGCGGATTTGGGTGATCACTGCCCCCTTTCTGCCAATAATTTTGGGATGATATTTGGGGTCCACAGTGACGCTGAGCTTAAAACTCCGTAAAGCCTACAAAGGAAACACATGAATGAGGCAGAGGGCACAGCGCTGGTCCCCGCCCCATCTCGGCCCCGCAACACACCTTCTGTCACCCGAGAAACCACAGGGAGACGCCCCGGTTCTCTGTGAAGCTTTAGAACAGGGACAGTTCTCTAGTCTGACCCCACCACCCTCAGTCGCTGCTAACACTGAGAACCAGGAGACCCGGCCCCTCCACACCAGGCACAGAAACCCTTCAAGACGGGCTCTTGCCAGGTTTCGGACGGTAACTTGGGGGGGACTGGGCTCAGGGACTGGGGGCAGGGCAGTGAGGCCCGCGGCTCGGGGCCCTGCTCTCGCATCTGTGAAACAGGATCTGACCAGTGAGCATAAACCAACCTCCTGGGTCTTCCAGGGCACAGACGTTGGCAACCAAGTGCCAAGGGGGTCAGAGGACAGAACCCCACGCCCACGGGGCCGTTCAGTGGTGAGCAGGTTTTTGAGCTCTGCCCCTTCCCCCGACAACAGATGGAAAGAGGGAAAGTTATGCCCCGAGGTGAACGGCCACGCCCAGCACCGATGCCTCAAGTTCCCTGTGCAGAGCAGCACCCCACCCGCACAATCCTTCCCACGCCAGCCTCACCCCTACTTCCTGGCACCTCAGCCTGAGACCCCCTGCGCTGCAGAGGTCAGTGGGTCGCCCCCAACCTCTACCTTTACCCGAAGCCCAACTTTTGTCACTTTTCCATTAAAAAGAGAACGGCGTCGTGCCCTGAGCCCAGCCCACAGCAAGCCCTCTGGACACTGCCTGCACCTGGCACTGCCTGGTCTCCCCTCCGGCCGCCCTCTCGTTCCCGGGACACTGGCGTCTTTAAAATCCCCCCAGATCCTCAAGCGTGCCTGGGGCTGAGGGCCGCGCCGCGCTCACCCGGTCCTCCTGCTCGGCCTGCAGCTCCCTCACGCGCTCCAGCAGCCCTGCCTTGGCCCGGTCCAAATTCGCAGCGAGGCCCGTGATGGCGATGACGTCAGACTGCAGCTCGGGCGCTGGGACGTGTATGTTCACCTGTGTGGAGACGGGGCTGACCTGACAACCAGGCCCACAGATGGGGCGGGGAGGGAACGGTGTCCACCAGACAGACCGAGTGGCGGCCCACGGAGGATTTCGGCACCCGGGAGAGGACAAGACATGAGAGCTCCCACCCTGGGACGCGGCATCCAAGGAGAGGGTCTACCTCAAACTCGTCCATCATCTTGCGGATCCCGCTTCCCTTCTGCCCAATGACGTATCGGTGCAGGTCAAAGGGCACTTCCACTTCGATGGTGACAGGAACCAATGCCTGCAGGGAAGATGGTCATGGCTGGGCTGTGAGCACGGAGGACAGTGACGCCAGCCGTGTGGCGCCAGGACACCTCAGGGTCCGCCACTTCACCTCCATCAACATCTGCAGCCTTCAGCGTCACTGACACAGAACGAGCCTGCGTGTGGTCCGTCTCTCTGCACCTCTACGCAGAGCTCAGCACAGCTCGGTGCTGCCGCACGCGGACCGGCACCCGGCGCATGGGCAGCGCTCAGCACTCGCTGCGCAACGGCTCATCTTTACAAGCCCAAGCTAGGCCTGGTCATAGCCGCATGTCACAGAGTGGCAAACTGAGGACGGAGGCCACGTTCAGACCACTGCCAATGAGACCCTTCACAGCCCCCCCTCCGTGGGCCCACGGGGCTGCCCCCCATGCAGCCGTCCACAGAAGGGGCCTCCGCAGGCCCCGTGCGGCTGAGCATGGCCAGCCGGCGTTCACACCAGATGACCCAGACCCACACGGCTGGCCCCGGCCAGTCCGCCACCCAGGCCACCCCCGGCCCACTGCTGACTGGCCCCTGAGGCCCCGAGGGGAGGGCAGGGAGGGGCCAAACACACCTCCAGGGCCTCCTTGGCAGCCTCACACTTTTCCTTCCGGCCAGAGATGACGATGATGTCGCACCTCCTTGGCGAGCCGGGCTCAGCCTCCTTGGCCTCCCTCCCGTCCCCGGCGTCATCCCCATTCTCCTGGACGATGGGCTCCAGGCTGTGGACTGGGGAGAAAGGGGGAGAGGCACAGCTGACAACGGCTCTAGACACCCCGTGGTTTGCTCAGGATGCGTTTGTCAAGCACCTACTGCATGCTGGGTGGTGAAGGGGCGGGAGACCCAGCCAGTCCCGTGGGAGTTCCCAGTCTGGGCAGGGGCTCCCACGCCCGGGTGGGCACCGCGGGCCGTGCAGGAGGCTGTGCCCTGCGTCTCACGTCCCCACTTTGAAATGGAGCTAACAGCAACCATGGCAGAGGATGGAGTGCGGTTGAACAAGTTGATTCACAGAGAAACACAACGCGGACCCACTGCGTTTGTGGGGCCTGACTGTGGGGCCGGGAGCACAGGTGAGCCCGCTCAGGGAAGGCGGCAGAGAGGGGTTTCAGAGATCTAAGAGGGTTCGTAAGGGAGACGCCACGACAAACCCGCGCCAGCCCCTCACGCCAGAAAACAGGGCGGAGCCCGAGGGCAGAGGGGCGTCGACAGGACACAGACGCTGCTGAGGGGCTCCCAGGGCCACGCGGGGAGACCACGTGCCCCAACACACACGCCAAAGTCACGTCCACCCACGGAGTGAGGCAGTCCTCGAGTCCACACGATGCACGTGGGAGGGGGAAGACAGACACATCTGCTCAGAGCAACCGCGGCCCCAGGGCGGGGGCGGGGCTCTGGAGGATGCTTTGAAAACTGGCAATTTGAGCGGCGACTACAGACTGGACGATCGTGTCACACAGTAGGTCTGACTCTGACGCAGGCGCCGTGCCGTAAGAACCCTTGTCCTTAGAAAACACTACTGACAAAGGGACGTGTCTAAGAATCCCACTCGAAGGACGCGAAGAAAGTGCGTGCAAACGGGAGGGGTGGCTGGACGGTGGGCACACAGGACCTGCTCCGTGCCGCTTTTCTCTGCTGTGAGCTCTCGTAGAAATGAGCGTTTACGACGACTGTTCGAGCACGAAACATCAATAGTGTGCAGTATGGACTCGTCGGTAGCAGTTTCCTTCTTAAAAGAGGCTGTGTCCTCAGGGACACAGAGGCTTGACAGGCTGCGCGTGACATGCTCCCCGATGTCACGACGGGACAGAGAGAACTCAGCAGGCTGCAGCGTCACCTGCCAGATCTGACAGATCGACCGGGACGTACATGCAGAGGGGCACGCGCCCGTCATTCCACACGCACAAGGCCGGCAGGGGAGGGAGGGGACCGGCCCTGCACCCCACGGGTCGGGTCCCCCCCCGCCTGACCGCCGACCCCTCCTGGCTCCCATCTGTCTTCTCTGTCACACGCAGGACCGGGTCACACGGAGGGAACCCAGAGCTGACAGGCAGTTCTAGAAGAGCCGCCAGCCACCCAGATGGTGCCCCCCCACCAGTCGAAGGTCACGCTGACCGACTTCCCAGGGGACACACCCCACAGAGCGGAGTGTGGAGACAGGCGGCTGCTCTGGACGGGGCTTATGAGATCTCATCACACGCTCAATGCAAGTGACGTCACGGGAGCTACTGGAACTGAACGTCGGGGACTTCCTGGGGCGAGATGCCGCATGCCTCCTTCACCCGTCTTGTCGCCACGTGTCCCCAGGACACACCAGGGCACCTTGTCACCCTGAGAGTAACGGACGCGGCCCATCTCTCAGAGACCAAGGCAGTGACTGGAAGTTCTGGAGCCCCCTGAATACGCGGACGGCGTCACGCAGAGAGGCAGGCCAGGGTCCCGCCAGGGTGTGCGGTGGCCCCTCACGTGGGGAGGGACCACAACCCACGGTGAGCGCAGGCTGACCGGGACCCACCTGGGTTCTCCTCTCTGTCCGGGAATTTAATCTGAACGTTGAAATCACGGGTAATCTGCTGGATTCGGGAACCTTTGGGGCCCATGACAGAGCGATGGAATTTCTGGGGTATGGCACATTCTACCGTCACCTGAGCTTCCTGGAGGGAGAAACACAGAGAAAAAAGAAATAAGCAAAGATGAAATTTCTCAGTGTCGACTGACTCTTCACACCATCTTCAGTGCTCTGCAGCCACCTGTCAGCACGCGGACGCCCCTTCCCTGGACGCCCCACAACTCCAGGTGCAACGGGGCGGGGGGGCAGGGCAGGCCCCAAAGGGGAGCTTTTTCTGAAACGTGCCCCAGGAGACAAGGTGCCGTCCCTGGAGGACGGCCACGCTGGCCACGTGCGGGGAGCGTCCAGACACGTGGCAGGGTGGGGGGGCGAGGGGCAGCTCTCTAGAGGGGCTTCACTCTCGCGTTGCTTCTCCGTGGATTCACGCCAGCACCTGTTTCCCTCAACCGTGTTTTCTTCTCTTCACAGAGAGGAGAAGAAAGCCGATCCCTCGCCTGGGCTGCGTTGCCACTAAAAGGAAGGTGCTTCTTGGAGGCAGCGTTCCCACAGACACTCGGGAAGGGGCCGGGGCAGGTGACAGGGAGGACTGAGCGCCACAAGCCCCTTCCTGACCCTGGCGGGGCTGCGGGGGAAAGGCCACTGGGGACACAACCCCACCTCGAGCGCCTACCAGGTCCTCGATGATCTCCTGGATGCGTTTCTTGGCCGCCTCTACACAGTCCTTGGCACCCTTGAGGGTGACTCTGTCACTCTGCGTGCCGGAGCGCGGGAAGCTGACCATCACCCCGCCATACTCCTCAGCGATCTCCCGCAAGACCTGGCCTCTCCGGATGACGAAGTGGCGGTGGTGCCTGGGGTCCACCAGCATGTGGTCCTCGACCACGTTATCCTGCGGGGTGGAGAGAGGGGTGAAGGCCGAGTGCCCACCAGCGGCACCTCACGGAGCAGCGGCTGAGGCCCGGCCCTACCAGGTTCTGGATCAAGGCCTCCAGCTCCTTCTGCGCCTCCCGCACGGCGTCCTCCTTTCCCACGATGGTGATCAGATCCTGGTCCTTGTCCTCCGGCGCAGGGAATATGATCCGGGCTCCGGTGCTGTCGCGCACCTTGCGAATTTTGCCACCCCCTTTGCCGATGAGGAATTTGTGGTATTCTGGCTTGGCACGGATGTCCACGGTGAAGCTCTTGGTTTGCTGCAGAAACCGACCCCAAGTACGTTAGCCCGATGCCACCTGTCGGGACCCAGCGTAGGTGGATAAGAGCCTAGAGGATGGCAGTGTGTGTGTGGCTGTCCCTCCCCCTTAGTGTCACTCATGTCCTTACATTTCACCTGCACCCCCAGACTAGGGCTCCTCGCACCTCACTAGTCCGACAGACAAGCACCCAGGCAGACCACACTCGTGCCTCTGCTCCACAACCATCCAGAAAACGCCAATGGGGAAGAGCACGTGGACCGAGGACCCGGGTCCTGCCAGATACAAGCAAAGACCAAACTGCTCCAAGCCATTCTGGATCTGCCCGGGGGTGGGACACATGCAGGGTGAGGTGCTGGCGGTGCTCATGCCCTGAGGACAGTGGGGTGCACCTGCAGAGCACGCCACACGCAGAGTGCTTCCTGGGCTCCCTTCCTACACGCGTGCTGGAGATCGGTCCACACAGAGCTGTAACTCCCCAGGCGCGAGCTGGGAGAGACACAGGCCAACACAGATGCAGTTATGGAAGGGCCCTCGTATGACACCAAGAAGCCAGGGCCCAGGAGAGCGCCTGACACGGTGACCTCACTGCGGACACTAGCGCAGTCGGCAGCCTGGCGGGGAGAACACGTTTTCTGTGTGACTTCGACGCACAAGTGCCTCCCGCCTTCCTCCGGCCCTGGGACCCGGCTCACGAGCGTGAAGGGTGCAGAGGCAAAGATGTGCTGGCACGAAAAATACTAGTAACTGAACTTTGCTATCTTTTTTTTTTTTTCAGATAGGGTCTTGCTATGCTGCCTGAGGCTAGACTTGAACTCCCGGTTCAAGGGATCCTCTCCTCTGCTTCCCAAGTGGCTGAGACCGCAGGCGCCACCACCGCACCCAAGAGAACCTGCCGCTCTTCAGACAGGGACTCACAGATGGCAGCGCTGCTTAGAAACCAACGAGCAAGGCACGTCCGGTCCAGCAGTACAGTAAAAGATGACCCACAAAACCAAGCGGCGTTTACCCAAGGAATGCAAGGTGGTTAAACGTTAAAAAAAGTTTTAATACAATCTAATAAAAACAGGATCACGTCAGTAGACACAGAAAAAACATCTGACAAAATCCAACACCCATTTCCCCCTCAAAATTTTCACAAACTCAGAACAGAAGCGAATTTGATAGAGCGTCTATGCTGACCCACAGCCGACCCAGGGAACGCTCTCCTCCCAGGACCGCGGAAGGCGAGCCTGTCCTCCACCACGACGGCCACCGGCCACAGCACTGAAGGGTCTGAGCACACGGTGAGATGAGAAACACAAGGCTCACAGAGCAGAAAGAAAGAAATGCAACCACCTATTCACAGACGACTTGACTTTCACATATGAAACAAGAACCTACAAAAAAGTTACTGCGACTAATGAGTGAGTTTTATTTAGCCGTCTCACGAAACGAGGCCAACACACAAAAATAAAACGTATCTCCACACGCTAACTGAAAAGGTATCACGTACAGTAGCACTAAAGCAAAACGTACGCAAGCTCTGTACGCTGCAAATTATAAAACCCCAGTGAAAAATCAAGACCTGAAACCGGAGAGGACCGACTGGGAGAGTCACTGCTGTGGCGGCGTCACCCTCCCCACGCTCACCGTCAGAGCGACACCGTCCCAGTCCAAGCCCAGCGCGCCTCCTCTTGGGCTGATCCCAGAACGCACAGAGAAAGGCACGGGATCCAACAGCCAAAGCAATTTTAAAAAGAGCGAAGCCAGAGCACTCCCACTACTCGACTCCAGAGACACCCGCACGCGGTCTGACCACGGGCAACTCAACGGAGGACGTCTGCAGGTGATGGAGGACGACTTTTCGTGGCTGCGGTGGTCACATGACTAAGTTTGTGAAAACTCAGGATTACATGCCAAGAAGGGTGAATTTTACCGTAAGTATTACTTACAGATAAAGCCACCCAAGAAACTAATACGCCAAAGAGCAAATTTTCTGTATCCTATACACGGGCACTTGACCTGGAAAGGCCCTTCAGTCAGAGTAAAATCAGAAAGGCGTAAAATCATAAAGACGTTTTCTGACCTGCCGCCCCACAAAGAAAGGGCCTGTGGGTTCCTAGTGAGCAGAGGGAGCCCGCTGGCAAGGACCAAGCTTCCCGTCGAGACACACACTGTGACCCCCTGCCCGGGAGGGGCTCACCTTCTCCTCTGCAAGGTGCAGGAGCTGCTTCTTGGCCTTCTCCACGTCAGAGGAAGGGCCCCTGATGACAACGGTGTCGCTTCCTGAACCTTCCACGGGAAAGTGAATGTGGACCCCACCACACTCCTCCATGATGGAGCGGATGAGACGGCCCTTCGTGCCGATGAGCGAGTTGTGCAGCTTGGCAGGGATGGAGACCTCCACCTCGGCTATGTTGGCCTGAAACCAAGCACACGGCAGGACGAGGGAGTCACATTTTTGCGCGGCAAACAAAGGCCAGGGGGAAGAGTTAAGCCGTGGTCTGGGAGGTGCTCGACACCGCAGGGCCTTGTGAACGTGCACTGGGTGGGGGAGGGTGGCGGTGGCGCGCACAGCGCAGGACGAAAGCCACGATCTCGGATCAAACACAGCGCTCTGCTGCTTCAGCCAATGGTCTGGCTCCGGCTGGCAGAGATGGGCCGACACGCCTACAGATAAACTCTTCCCGGTAGAGCAGAGAGCCTGCTTCTAGCCAAGACAGAATAGCAGGGCCTGAATTCACTGCCTCACAGTGTCTTCCAGGACCCCGGGGACAGCAAAGAGTTGAGCCCTACGACTGCCCCATTTGCTCCTGCAGCACAAGAGAGAAGGAACAGCCGGCAGCCCGGGGGACCGAGGCAGCTAGAGTCTTAGGTCAGAGCCCCAAGACGGCAGCAGCGAGAAAGAGCCCCTGAGAACTGGAGACCATGCACACACTGACAGTAAGAAAACTGCCACAGGCCGAGGAAAGAGCCGGCAGCAGGACTACGGAAGACAGCGCCTGCAGCTCACAGTCTGGGCCTGGTACTGTCCTCAGGAGCCAGATGGGAGAGCCTCGCCTTTCTGGGACATTGGGTGTGACACTTGTCTCAGGAGTGGGAAATATTTGGGACAAACTAAACACTCCTCTGATCTCACCTAACAAATCTTAAAAGCAAGTCCTAAAAGGAGCAAATAGTTTCAGAGCCACTTCGCAAAGCTAAAAAGTATTCAGCGGCGTACAAAAACACCCAATTAAAAAATACCGGGTTAGCCAGGCACGGTGGCCACACGTGTGGTCCCAGCTACTCGCGGGGCTGAGGTGGGAGGGTCACTTGAGCCCAGGAGCTTGAGGCTGCAGAGAGCTATGATGACACCACTGTGCTTCAGCCTGGGCAACCCTGTCTCTTTAACAAAATAAACAAAACAAAAAACACCCAAAAAACCAGACATGCAAAGAAACAGGTAAAAAAAAACAAACCCACAATGAGGAAAGAAAATAGAAAACCAGCCACAAATGACACAAATGTTGGAATCAGCTGGCCAAGGACACAGAAATACTACATCGTCTATGATCAGAAGCCAAAGAAGAGACTGAACATGTCGACCATTGAAAACGCAGACAGCATCAACAGGAGATTCAAACTGAACATGCAAACAACCACGTCTAAAATGAGAAACACACTAGAGGGGTTTACAGGCAGATTAGACGTTGCATAAAACTGACAAATTTTTAAAAACACATGAAGAAAAACAGTGCTGCCCTTTCCCCAAAGCCTAATAATCAAAGCATCGTCAGGACCATTAATATCCAGGTGACTGGAGTCCCTGAGGGGAGGAGAGCAGGGGTTTGACAGAAAAAAACATCAAGAAATAGTGACCGAAACTTCTCCAAATTTGACGAAAACTCTAAACCCACACATCCAAGAGGCTCACTGAACACCAAAGAGAGATGAAAAAACTACACAAAGACACATAACTTGCGCAAAGCTGGCGATAAAATCTCAGAAGCAGCCGCAGGAAAAGATTCGTCGTGCGCAACGCAACAAAGCAACGGCCGCCGCCGGGTTTCTCCCCAGAAATACGTCCGGCGGGAAGACGAAGCAGCAGCCTTCCGTGTTGCAGGGAAAAAACCGCCAACTAGAAATCTATACGCAGTAATGGTATTTTTCAAAATTGAAGGAAAAATTTTAAAAGTTTGAGACACACAAAAGGTGAAAGAATTCATCAGCAGCAGGTAAGACTAAGAAAGCTAAGAGGCATCATTCAGACAGAAGGAAAATGAAAACAAAGATCCACACGATGAAATGAAGAGCTCTAGAAATGCTAACTACGTGGGTAAACGTGTAATTTTTTTATTATTTAAATCTCTTTAAAAGAATTGAGTGTTTAAAAAAAAAAAGGTTAACAATTTGTGTGGGGTCTAGAACATGCGAAAGGCAGGACCGCGAAGCAAGGCGGGGGCGCGGGGGATGGAAACTCAAATGAGGGGGTATGAGCCGCCCAAAAGCGGACTCCGGTGAGCTGGGGAAGTGCACCGGGAACCCAAACGCAACCAGCACGATAAAACAAAGAGTCGGAAAAAAAGAAAAGCAATCACAGTAAATGTAATTTAACCCCATTTGCCAAATGTATGTAGTAAATACGTGACATATAACACATATAACTACAAAAGAAATCAAACACAAACATCACCGTTTAAAAGGCAAAGACAAATTTAATTTTAAAAGCAACCCTCTGAAAAGAGACCCACTGTAACATCAGATAAAGTGGACTCCACGGCAGAGGTGACCACCAGGGATGAGAGGTCATGGCACAATCACACGTCACGCACGAGAGGGGACATCGTTTGGACAGCAAAAGGGTGACACAGGATGATTCTAAAAAAATTCACAGTGACACGTTCTACAACTTGCATAAGATAGAAAACTCCGGAAAGGCACCAGCTACCAAGCGCGCGCACACAGACACAGAGGATCACCCACAGGGAAACGCTGCCCTGCGACGAGAACGCCAGCAACACAGGGACGTGGTAAACATCGGAACGCCACGCAGAGCGAAGGCAGACGGACCCGCTTAACCCAGAGTACAGAAAATCCAAACTCGGCTACTGCGGCCGGAAGACGAGGGGCCGCTGGGGGTGGGGGGTGCTGAGTGGGAGGGAGGGGGCTGGTAGGACTGAGGGGCATGGAATGTGCCGGCAGTGGATCTAGTATCCTGGCTGTGAGGTGATCCCACGGATGTACACGTCCCTGTAAATACGCCCAGTTTATCGTATGTTAATTTTTTAAAATGGAAAATACTGTAAGCATCTTCAGATATGATTTTCGAGTAGTATAAAAATTAACAAAAGGAAAACATCTAATAAAACAAGTACCCACGTCAAATGGCCTTGTAGGCAAGCACCATGGATGCGCAGCAGAAAACTGCTGACTAACCGACGGACACGGCCTAGGTGACAGCCGCACTCCTCATGTGGGCGTGTCGGGACCGGTGACCGCAGGACTCAACCCCAGGCCAGAGCCGTAGAGGCTGTTGGCGATTCTACTCCGTCACCAAACACCTCCCATTACCAGGTCTTTCTGAATAGACAGGATCCGGCTCCGGGCGGCTTCGCAGTTGGCCCGCTTGCCAGTGATGACGATGGTCTCCGAATTGCTGTTCTCCGCGGGGAGGTCGATTTTGGTGTTGCTTTCTTCGCGAATCTACAGGAGAGACCAACACGAGGGCTGACGAACCTTCCCACAGCCGAGAAGAGTGCGCAGGGCCGGGAAGGGGGAGGGGACCCTCCCGACGCACGGCAGGTACAGTGCGGGGCTCGAAAGCACCGAGACTGGGGACAGACTGGTCACCTTCTTGATGTTGGCGCCTCCCTTCCCGATGATGTTCTTGTGAAACTGTTTGAAGATGGGAACCGAAATCGAATAGCTATTTTCCACCTTAAAGACAAAGAGACGGCACAGCTCATACCCACGGCGGGAGGGAAGCCTCAGACTCCTCTACCCCAAAGGCAGTGTGAACGCAGCAGGGCACCGGACTGGGCACACAGGGTTCACCCAGACCCGACTTTCCTCCCAACCTCTGGCCTTCGGGTGGTGAGTGAAAGGGAGACAACGTGTCTAACAGCCAACCGACCAGGCGCATCATGTCGTCTGACGCAAAGCCCCCCCGAGGCTAAGACGGGGCCAGCGCCACGCGCCAGCACCAGAGCTGGCTGAGGACGGGGCTTAGAAGGCACATCAAGGCAGCGCAGACCCGGCGCTCCTGGGAACCCGCTGCTCAGCAGCAGCGCGCATGAACACACGGTGGTGCTGCGTCCCGACCGCCTCCTCTCAGGGCGGCCCCGAGTCGGCCACGGCTCCGGCTCACCACTGTCACCTTCCAAGCCTCTCCCCCCTTCAGTGTCTGCGGAAAGTAACTCCACGTACAACTCCTCGTTTCACCCATCCTACACCTCCCCTCCTACTGGATGGGAGTTTTCCTTCCAGGTATCTGAAGACATCCCAAGGAAACCAGGTAACCAGGCACGAGAAAAGGGGATCTTGTCACTCGACTCCCACGACACCCACGACTCCCACGACACCCAGGCCTCGACAGCCAACTGCCAGTCTGAATACCCAGGCCTCGAGAGAGACGCCGTCAGCACTGTTTCAAGCCCCAGGGACGGCGGCCAGCCCAGCGTGCGCGTGCACACCCCAGATCAGGCTTCTGGGGATGGGGGTCAGCTCTGATGCCCCCAGACCCCATCCCTAACCTGCCCCCCAACAAAGAATTAAAACATTCCCCCACCAGATCTGCCACCATCTTCTGCATGTATTTGGTGCATTTCTCCACCTCATTCTTGGGCCCTCGGAGCTGGACGATATCGCTTTTTTGTGCTGGGTCTGGAAAGTTGATGATAACCTAGAACAAGGCATCAGGAGACGAGTGTAATTATCAGGAAGGGCTGGATTCCAAATTACCAAACATTCGTAAAGAGCAGCTCAGATCCCTCCTAGACAGACACAGAAAGAACGTCTCTGCGAAACCTTTACCTCTGGAAATTTGTCACGAATTTCACGGATCCGTTCACCCTTCTGCCCAATGATTGTGCGATGAAATCTCTGCTCAATGATTAGATCCTTGGTTCGCTCATTCTCCTAAAAACACAATTAGAGCCAACAACGTCCTTTATCACCAGCAAGGTGAGCAAGCCCCTCTCACCGAGCGGCATCAGGGAGCCTGGGGACGGCCCCCCCGTTGCTGAGGAGCAGGTGAGGGACGGAGGCCCAGCACCCACAGGCCGTCAGGGCGCTCACTGCCACTGTGCGCTCTGCCCGGGACCCGCACTGCGTGCGCACTGCTGCTGGTGCGTTACTTTCCTGAACAAAGTACAGTAAAGAACTGATCGTACAGCCGGGCGCGGTGGCTCACGCCTGTAGTCCTAGCTCTCTGGGAGGCCGAGGCGGGTGGATTGTTTGAGCTCAGGAGTTCGAAACCAGCCTGAGCAAGAGCGAGACCCCGTCTCTACTAAAAATAGAAAGAAATTAATAGGACAACTAAAAATATATAGAAAAATTAGCCAGGCATGGTGGTGCATGCCTGTAGTCCCAGCTACTCGGGAGGCTGAGGCAGAAGGATCGCTTGAGCCCAGGAGTTTGAGGTTGCTGTGAGCTAGGCTGACACCACGGCACTCTAGTCCGGGCAACGCAGTGAGACTCTGTCTCAAAAAAAAAAAAAAAAAGAACTGATCGTACGTAGGCCAGGCGTGGTGGCTCATGCACTCTGGGAGGCTGAGGCAGGTGGGTCATTTGAGCTCAGGAGTTCGAGACCAGCCTGAGTAAGAGTGAGATCCCGTTTCTACTAAAAATAAAAAGAAAGTAGCTGGACAATTAAAATACATATACAGAAAAAATTAGTCGGGCATGGTGGCGCGTGCCTGTAGTCCCAGTTACTTGGGAGGCTGAGGCAGGAGGATCGCTTGAGCCCAGGAGTTCGAGGTTGCTGTGAGCTAGGCTGACGCCACTACACTCTAGCCCGGGCAACAGAGCAAGACTCTGTCTCAAAAAAAAAAAAAAAACTAATCGTAGGCCCCTTCGACCCAAAGTGACATCATGGTGGTGATGATCACCAAAGCAACTCAGTCAGCACTTCTGTTCTGACAAGGACTAGATCTCAGCCTCGCTCTTCTCGGAGTCAGTGCTCCGCCCAGCAGGAGCGATCCCTTCTGAACACAGGGCTCGGAGCACCTTCCCTGCGTGGGTAATTAGGATGGTTCAACACAGGGCACCGAACACAAGTGGATCTCAACCTCCTCTGCGTGTCCCATGCGACATTTTAAAGATTTCTGGGAGGTTCTGGATCAGACTGGTATCAGGCTGACAGAGAAATAAGGGTTCAACGGTCAGCAACTCCGTCTCGCCATGAGACACACCAGAGCAAGAGACCCTGGAAGGAAGAAGGACAAGGAAGAGGAGCGCGTAGGGCAGTACGCTGGGGCTGGGCTCGGCGGAGGGAGATGGACAAGGTCCTCCCACTGCAGACCCCAGTGTGGGCACTCGGGGGACACGGGGACGGGGAATGCCTGGCGTAAGTGGACGACGGGAAACCCCGGGGCTTGTTCCTCAGCCCGGCCAGACATAGGTGCTGCCACAAGTCCTCACAGAGCCTTGGAGTGTCCTGGATTCTCGGGCAGCCAAGGCTGAGAGCCACTGTGTGTGGCTGTGTGCGTGTGACTCACGGAAGCCAGAGCACCTGCTCCTTAGCGTGAGCACGTGGAAAACGCTGCGAAGCCAGAGAGTGCAGCCCTTTTGCCTAGAGGGAGTGAGCACCACCCCCAGCTCCCTCGGTCCGCACACAGACAACACAGCAGCGACCCACAAGTTGGGCTGCACGTGAGGATCACCCGGGGTGCCTTTAAGAACTGGACTGTGACTACAACGTCGTCACACTCTCTGGAGTTGGTACCCCAGCACCCGCCAAGGCCGAGACCCCATCTCACAATCTTGGCGCTTCTCCAGCATGGCACGCAGCCACTGGGGACAAGACATGCTGGCTCCCTAAGGGAGGATACGAGAAATCTGGCCCCAGGGAGTCGGATCCACACCCAGCCCAACGTGGCATTTGTTGGCTTCCGTCCTCCAAGCCCGCACCTCAACACGCCGGCCCTCACAGGGAGCCCACAGACGCGAGCCCCCCCCCCCGCGGCCCCCCGGAGGCTTACCATGCGGGACGCGAGCTCCAGCAGCTCCCGCTTCGCCTGCTGCACGCCCTGCGGGTCCCCCTCGATGCGGATCAGGTTGCTCTTCTCACTATCAGGAGGGATGCGCACAGACACCTTGTACTGGTCTTTGATTCTGTTTACTGGGGGACACAAGAGGAAACACATCTTGGACACAGAACCTGCAATCTTCCACCAGTGACCAACGACCAGGCAGGACGGGGCTAAAGCCCCAAATAACCTCATTGGTCATTCCCATTCACCACAAAAGATGATTAGCCTCCAAAATGAGAATTTTCATGGACTAACATGAGAACGTTATGACCTTCCCCTAGATCGCAAGGCTTCTGGAGCACGGGCCCAGCCTCGACCCCAGGTTGACACTGCCCTGAGCTCTTCAAACGACTGGTGGCTGCGACCTGAGACATAGGTGGTCTGGGGTACAGCTCGGGCTTCAGAGTATTCAAAATTGCCCACGTTGACCGGAGACAAAAGCACCCACCAGCCCTCTAAGAACCACACAGCGGCCGAGCTGCTGCCTAGTGAGACTCCATCTCTAGCTGTGGCCGCAGAGCCTCCTGCCGCCGCCTTCTCTGGCGAGAACCCAGAGCCTTCGGTTTCACATCCAGGCCCCTCAACTCTGGAGAAGCCACATCACCAAGAAACGAGGCAGGCGTTTTGCCCACCGTGTAGTGAGGCCAGGCCAAGCCCATGGGACGGGCCACCATTCCGAACGGGCGCACAGGCCAAGGCAGGAAGGAGGCCATCGGTAAGGGCTGACCCGGAGACGCGGCCACTCCCAGGTGGCACAAGACAGAAGAGCAAAGGACGCAGGCTCCGGGCTGCAAACTTCAGATGACGTAAGTAAACGAGTATTAGGAAGTAGCTCAGAAGAAAACAGGGCAGAGACAATTCTCTGACTACACTAAGCAGTTCTGTGATTTTCAGGGAGCAGAAACCAGAAATTACTGTCGGAATCACACCGCTGGACCTCTTTGCGTTTCCTGTCTAAGCAGACGCCACGGCGAACCAGAACAAGAAGCACAACCACAGAAGCAAGTTTACGACACACACATGGCTCAGGCAAAGTGCAAAAGGCGAGCGCTGCCTGAGGTCGCCGCGCTGTGGACTCCTGGCCCCGCCACGTGAACACCCACAGAGCACGAGCCTGACGCGAGAGAGTGCATCGTGCACGGGCCACAGCCGAGCCCAGGGCTCGTGCTCACCGCGAGCACGCCGTGCAGCACGGGCGTCGGTTGCACTTTCACAGGCTGGGCGCCCGCAGCGCAGGACAGGGTCCTCTCCCACCGACGATGCGGGAACCGGTCAGCCCTCGCACCTCCCGCCAGGGAGGAAGACACGGGCGTGGCCTTGTTCTCAGAATAGGGAGGCAGCGCAACGTGGAGACATCACGCAGTCGGACTCGCAGCTGAGTGCTCACGTAGCATGTTTCTCACGTCACCACACACGTGTGCTAAGCCTACCACCTGACACGGTAAGTCGAACGCTGCACCCGGCTGACGAAATACCGATGCTCAACAGAATACCCCTGCCAGGCTGTTTTACTTGGGCATGAATCTAGAAACTTCCTGTTCCTCAGTGAGCTCCAGATCAGGCACGTTCAGGAGTGAACACGTGAGTCCCACCAACACCGCGGTCTGGCTGGAACACGCAGCTCGGGGGCCGAGCCTGCAAACACGAGCCCCGGGCGTTACCAGGAGGCAGATCAGCGCCATTTCCAAAAGCCGGGACAGCTCACTGACGGGCTGCAGGGCTCTAACCACACGCGGCCCCAAGGAAGAGGAAAGTGGCCTCTTTCGGCAGGTAGAGGAGGGTGTGGGTAAAAGACAACCATGACCAGGAGCTCGGCGAGGGCTGCCTGCACCAGTGTCCTCGTCCTCACAGCTGACACCCGCTCGGGCCAAGGCACCCAGCACCACTGCCACCAGCCAGCCCCACTCACTGTTGGCCCCGCTCTTCCCGATGAGGTGTCTGTGGAACTTGTGGTCGATGTTGATCTCCACGTAGTCCATTCGGTTAATCTGCGGGAGGAGCACAAAGGCAGATCAACAGAGACAAGTGCTTTGGTCCCCGGGACAAGCCGGGCCATTCAGACAAGGGGTTAGAACCCAAATCCAGAAGCCATCCACTATTTCCTTTTCTTATACTTGATGGGCAGAGTTGTTGCAAGATTGCTCCTCTGGCCCCCAAGGAAGGCCCCGGCTTCAAAATAAGGTTTCCTCTACCCAAGCCTCTTTTGGGACTGCGGCCAGCTCCTAGCTGCTCCAGGGCCTGTGACGCACCCACTGTGGCCAGCCATCATGTCCCTGTGCCCAGCCACGCAGATCTGCCTGACGAGGTCGCCGTCCCTCCCCACCACACCGGAGCTTCCCTGGTCACCAGCACACAGCACAGGCGCACCCACCAGGTCTTTGACCATGCCCTCGATCTGCTCCTGGGCCATGTTCACGTCCTCCGTGGGGCCTTCCAGGGTGATCTTGTCCTCGCCCTCTGTGAACTCAATGTGGACCTGCCACACCAAAAAGGAAAGAGAGGCTGAGACTAAACGGCACAGCTGTGGCCCCTCAGCTCCCAGCGTGCAATGGCCGATCCTCAGAGAGCCCACGGCTGCTCTCCTGGAGGCAGCAGCTGATCCCAAACCGCTTCACGTAAGGACGGGCAGAGGTCAGAGCCAGACACAAGCGAAGCTGAAGGGGAGGCTCAGCATCACGGCCCAACACCGTGGTGCCACAACCATCCCTTTAGCAGACAGCACGGTGCTCGTCCCTGCGCAGGAGCTCGCGCATCGTGTAACGTTTATGGGGCCTACTCCTCTTCGGTTGCACGCAGAACACGAGAGCACAGAGATGAAATTTTAAGAGAAGTGCAGCTGCCCCAAGGTGGCGCACAGCTCGCTCTACATGGACGGGGACCGTCCTGGTTTGCCACGCTCAAGGTGAGGATTTCGGGGAGGGAGACGGGCCCCACAGAGCCACTGTGTCTGTGTGGACCAGGAGTGTGACGCTGGAGGAAGTACGACGACTGGAAAGTCAGCTGGAGACTAGGTGTGAACACAACAGGGACGAAGCAGGACAGGGGCTCCCTGGCGCTCCCGGTGCCGCCGTCTCCTTTGGTGAACTGGAAAGACTTCGTGTTTGCACTTACACAACACGGACACAGGCTTTGTTCCTCATGCTAGCAGGTTCTCACACCACAATTACTAAATGAGATGTTTCTTAAAATATTTGTTTAGCCCAGTAATACGCTCCCTCCGCTCAGCGTGGAAGGCGCCCGTGTCAAGCAGGACGACTGATCCTGAACACCATGTCAGTCTTCAAAGACGCCCACGGGACGGACAGCAATAAACAGCCCTGGAAAAGGGAGGACGGAACACAAGATAAATCCCACCTAACAGATTAGAGTGTTTCCTTACCTTGGGCATCTGCTGAGTGATCTTGGCCAGGTTCTGCCCTTTCTTGCCAATGATGAACCGGTGAAGCCAGGACGGGGCGGTGACGGAGGAGACCGTGAAGCTGTTGGCCTAGGAAACACGGGAAAACAGCCGTGGATTTGCGGAGGTCAAGGTTGTACCAAAACAACAGCCAGCCCGCTCCCGAGGCACCCAGGGCTGACGCTCTCCCGGCCGCGGCGTCTGCTGCTCGAGCGCCTGTCCACAGAGGCCCCGGAGCTGGCTGAGGAGACGCACTTCACTCCAAGAGGCGGGTACCTTGGCGTAAACTTCAGTCAGCGCCTGCCCTAACTTCTCAGGCTCGCCCCGGAGGATCACAGTCTCAGAGACGCTGTCCGAGGGCGGGATCTCGACAGAAACGCCCGTCCTCTCCAGGATCTCCTGCAGCGAGTTGCCCTTGGGCCCAATGACGTACTTGTGTTGCGACTTCTTCACCTCCACGGCGATGGTCGTGGTCTTCTTTTTCTGCATGAGAGCAGGGCAGACAGAGGCAAGGCCTGGGGGTGGGCAGGGGGGATGGAAACCGCTGCCCCAAGAGCAGGAGGCGGCCCGAGGGCCCCAGACTACACGTTGACCCCCGACAGGCGACGAGGACCAGGCAGTTCCTAGAACCTCTACTGCTCAAGGACTGATTTCCCTCAGTGTCGGCACCCAGAACTGCTAACTCCACCCCGGAACTCTGGAAAACACCAAGTCTTTACCCCAAATTAAGGATTAAGTTTGAAAGTTCACCCACTTGAGTTGACAGTTTAATCAAAGAAGCGGACAACTCTTGAGCTGTGCACCCCACCCTGGGGCAGCCCGGCTGGCAACCTGCCAGCACAGCGGAGGCCCCAGGCAGGGACACCACGCAGACGGGACAGCGAGGACACCACCCTGCAGAAGGAGGCCTGGGCACCAGTCTTTACTGGACACTCGAGTGGAGAGATAATAAGCATCCTGTCCAAGGATAAAAGGCTACGGGGCAAAGCCAGGCCTTAACCAAACCTCCAGACCCGAATCCTAGTCGCTCCCGCCCGTGAGGATCCGCGCACCTTTTCCTCGTAAATCTTCTTGATGCGAGCCACAGCCTGGGCCAGCTGCTCCTTCTCGCCAGTGAAGACGATCTCCGTCCGGTTCACGCTAGGCGGGGGGATGTTGATGCGTGTCCCTGTCTCCTGCATGATCTCGCCGACAAGCCTGTTATAGGGCCCCGCGATGAAGGGGTGGAAAGCCTTCTCCACTTCCAGCCTCTCCACGGCACGTTTGTCCTGGAAAGGAGAGGACGGGCCGATGAGCACAGGCCCCTGCAGACGCCCGGGGGCGGACAGCTCTCCAGGATCAGAGGTGAGCCCCGGGCCGCAGGCGGGCCCCAGCACGGGCTGCTCCCTCGGTTCTCACCTGCTCAGCGGAGATGAGCAGGACTTCATGGCGAGCTTTCTCGATGCCCTCTTTGGTGCCAGTGATCTTGATCTGATTGCTGGGGTCATCTGGGCGTGGGATCTGGATTTTGGTTGCAGTTTTTAGCTCCAAGTCTTGAAGTTTCTCTCCATTTTTGCCGATAACAAAGCGATGGTGTTCTTTGGGAATGGCAACAGTTGCCGAGGCCTATAGCAGGAAGAGAACCCAAAAAAAACCCCCCAAAGTATTTATAGGTTCTCAAAGAACATACTTTTCTGCGACATTCTCTGGTCGGAATGCCATTCTCGCTTGTTGTCGCCCACCAACCTCGACCCACCCCACCCACAACAGCATGAGCCCAAACACGGCCCGCGGGAGGATGCCTGCCCTCGATGCCAGGCCAGGGCACGGTCAAGCTTACCTGCACCAGTACCTGACACCCACTGGAATACATCCCCACAAAAGGAGATAAGAGAAAATGAAACAGCCACAAATGCTGGACAGCAAGAAAGAAGCATATGACCCAGAAACCCTGAAAAAACTACTACTTCATTAAATGCTCTTTGTAACAGGAGGATTAGAATCCAGAAGCCAACAGCCTTAACTTGTGCCAACAACAACCAGTTAGAAACGTAATGAAAAACACATTTCATGCCGGGCACGGTGGTGTGCACCTGTAGTCCCAGCTACTCGGCAGGGAGGCAGGAGGATCACTTGAGCCCAAGAGTTTACAAGCCTCTCTCTCAAAAATAAAAAAGAAATTAAAAGACACTCCTTAAAAGACCTAAAAGGTTTAAATTATAAAGATGTCAATGATCAAGATTAATTTAAAAATATTAATGCAATTCTGAATGAAAAGTTAATTATAAAAGTTGCATGATAGAACAAACAGAATAGATAAGATGACCCTGAAAAAGAACAGCACGGGCCGGAAGTGGTAATAACAGTACTACACCGTAAAACACAAAACCACCACCATCAAAATAGGGGACTGTTCCTACACGGAGAGCCAGGCCAACAGGTCAGAACTGGAAACCCAGACATAGACCTAAGTTAACATGAACATTTAGAACATGATAAACGCAGCACTCACATCACTGGGGGAGACTGTCTCTTAAAAATGGTGCCGACAACTCGGCAACCACAAGGGAAAAGGTGGAGCTGGGTCAGGGCCGCGTCTCACTTGCAATGCCGTCCACCCAGACCAGGAACTGAGACCTACGAACACCCTACGAGCACCAGCAGAAAATATGGATGAACTTTCTTAGGACTGAGAAGTAAAAAACAACCTCCTTAACAACGACTCAAAATAATAAAAGATTCATAAATCTTACTATATAAGAATAAAACTTTCACAAAGCAAAACACATCAAGATAAAAAAGAAATGACAAACTAGAGAACATCATTTTTAACTTTTATTACTGATGAAGGAGTTTAAAAAGCCCTAGTACACTAAGCTACTGAAAACTGAGCAAGATGAACAACTGGATGGAAAAATGGGCAAAAGAACAGGCATTTCACAGAAAAAATGCAAATTAAAAGCATATTCAGCTACCTCGTAGACTGGCAAAAACCCAAGGGTTTGACAAGCCTGGCTCCCGGACACTACCAATGGAAGAGCAAAACACACAATTCCCAAGGCGGGGGAATTCGGCAGTAGATGGCCAAGTCACACCTGTACTCGCCTTTTGACCCCGGCACCTCAGTTCTAGGAATCCACTGCAAGATGCGCCGGGTCACACAGGAACTAGAGCAGGCACGTGGTTTTTACTGTGACATAATTCACAGCACCAAGAGCCTGGAAAGCACCCTGATGCCCATCCATGATGCTCGCATAAATTATAGCACACCCACAGAACATCACATGGCTGCAAAAGCAATGAGGAAAATCACTATTTACTGATACGCAGACATCTCCAAAAAGTAGTAAGGAAAAATGCAAGGCGCAGAATAGGGTTTATGGCAAGTTGTACTTTGCTTTTGTCCTCAAATACAAGCAATGAGGTATAACTAGGGGCCAGGAATGGTCCACCCACGAGGGGAGGGAGGAACAGGGTGAAGATGACAGGCTGGGGAGGCATCTCTGAATGGACCTTATTACAGAGCTTTGGCTCGCGAACATGTAAATGTTGAAATAACTTCTAAAAATTGAAAATAAAGGGAAACGAATGCACCAAACTATGTAGCAAGACGAAAGGATAACCTACAAAAAAGAATTAGTTCGAGTGATTTTAAAACTCTACCGTATTTTATCTTAGTTAGGAAAATATTAAACTCATGGTTTTACTTTGTTAGAAGAAAGCTCCGCTTTCCTAGCTCTGTCCTCCAGAGAGGCCCAGGAGCTCTGCCAGCCCGGCCGTGACGGGCACCCACTGTGTCTAGAGCGGAGTCTCTGCACGCAGCTCCCTACTCAAAAGGCCCAGAGTTCGTGGACAAACAGCAGATTCAGGGTCTGTGGAAGGAAATCCACAGAACCAGCCCGAGACATCTTTCTGTGTTAGCAGCTACGAAGAGGTGGAGACCAACGGCTGCGACACTGAGCTGCCGGGACGAACCCACAGGTCCCTCTGGCTGAAGATGCGGCAATTTCAGCACCGAGAATGACAAACGCGCCGAGAATTCCCAAGTGCCTGGTGACTCTACAAAGACTCACTGATGCACGCTGAGATGCCAGACTGCCGATTCAGCCTAGAAACTGATGAGGGGGAAGATCGATCACTCAGCTGGCACTTCCCACTCAACTGTTGATGAAGCAAAGTTCTTTACAGAAATATCAACTCACGTACGAGCAGGGACAGAATTAGAAAACCACCGTTTGCAACCCTTCGTGAATGTACGCCGTGATCACCAACGGATGATAAAACTATTAAGCAAAAGATTGAGAGGGAACTTAATAAAGGACAGGTGAGCTGAAGACGCTTCACTGCTGATCAATCTCAGACCAGCACACGCAGAACACGCAGCTGCACCTCCACACAGGGCACCACCTGCAAAGTCTTCTTGCCAAACACGTCGAACGTGGAAGTGACCAAGCCCCTCGAGATCTAGCACCAGTTCACCGGAAACAGCAGAACAAATCTATGGCATCAAAAGGGAGGCGGGGGGTCCTGTTACAGACGACAGACTTGAGACCTTATGATCAAATGCAATGCGGAGACCCTGTGTGGACGCTGACGTGAACCGTCCAACTGGAAAGAACAAGTTAGAGAGGATGGGAAAAGTCTAAACACAGACTGGGTCAAAATATGATACTAAGAAACCGCGATCAATTTAAGTGGGCTAATGGCACGATGGTTACAGACATACCTACATAAAGAAGAGAGGCCACACTGTAGTATTTAGAGATAAACAACGCACCAGAGATTTGCTTTAAAATCAGAACGTGGGCCAGGGACGAAAGCCTGCCAGCAGGTCCCTACGGCCGGTGCTGTGTCTCTGCCCCCACAGCATCGCGCGACGCAGAGCAGACAGCAGCAGCAGTCTCAGAGCCCACCACACACTAGCCACAGCAGGAAACAGTTACAAGTACCATTTTAACCTTCGTAACAACGATTCAATTCCATGAAACCAGCTGGGTCCTGGGACTGTCCTGACGTGCCGGGTGGCTGAGTCGGGGTCAGACGGCACCAGCGCCCGGCAGTGCTCCTCCTCCCTGCCACGCCCTGGGGTCCTGCACCAGGACCTCTCTCCAAGCAGGTTCCCAACCGACCACCGAGGGAGCTCCCACTGCAGCCCGCAGAGACTCCGCCACAGGGGGAGGAATCCCCGTTTCTAAATAAACCCATCTAGCACGACAGCGTCATGCCACACTTTTATAAGATTCTCTATTTTTCTTGGTCTTTAAGTGCTGCCACTTAGGGAGAAATCCATCATAGATTCACTTATTTATTACAATCGTTCTCAAATAAAGTCCAAGTACTGGCATCAGACTGCCAAGGACTAAGGAACTGGTTTAAAACAAAACTTTAATTTATCTTATCTTAAATTTGAGGCCTAGAAATGTGCATTTAACAAATGCCGCAGCAAAGCATTGGCAACGCCACCCAATAAGCCTGTTCTGTCGAGTGTCTCAAACTCTGGGACTTGTTTCCAGTTCATCCTGGCCTCTAGTCCTGGCTACTCGTGAGAGGGAGGCAGGAGGGACGCTTGAGGCCAGGAGTTTGGTACCTGCCTGGGCAACATGGCAAGACCCGTCTCCAAAACAAAAAATTTTTCAGTTCATTCGTTCAAATAACAAACACAGTGGGTGTCCCAGTTCTATTATTAATTTAGTGGTTTTCCCCCTAAAAATCCCAAGAGGCTCTGCATGTTGCTGTCCCACTGATAGGAAGGGTCCAGCAAAGTTCTACCGCATGTCAAGAACTGGGGACACGGCGCCAGCGCCGTCACTCAGGAGAGTGAGGCCTGGGGACGCCCACCTGTGTCTGCAGTCTGGCGACAATGTCCTTCCGGGCCTTCATGACGGCGTCCAGCTTCCCTGAGACCATGATGGAAAGGCCCTGGTCCTTGGCGAGGGACAGCTCCAGGTGAGCACCGGTCCTCTGCATGATCTCGAGGCAGATTTTCGCTTGTTCACCTTCTCCAAACTGGTTCATGTCCTTGTACCTTCTCTCCTCCAGGGGTACGTGGAACACCTGCTCCGAGACCAAAACAGACACGGCTAAGAGATCAAAGGACAGAGGAAGGTCAACGGACCCTGCCCTCCCTAAGTAGCCCCCACCTCACCCAGGCACTGATCCCAGCCCTGGGACAAAGCAGTTTAAGGATAAGGAGAAAGCGCCTTGGGCAGGAGGCTGCCATTCCAGCGGAAGAGCTGCACCCGCCACACAGAGCAGGGCTGGAGAGCAGCAGGGAGAGACCTTGTGACTAGGGCGTGTGGGCAGAGTGCCAGCAAGTCAAGGGGAAGATTCCAGGTTTGCAGGCAGGAACGGCAAGGGGGCAGCAGGTGGGAGTGGAGTCTGGCCGGCACGCCAGGGGACTCCCCCCAGTGGAAGTCAATGAAGGGTTTTAAGCAGGACACTTTCTGCCAGCGGCTCAGGGTCCTCCAGCTGCCTTGTGGGGAATGGACGGAGAACGGGCAAGGTGGGAGGAGGAATCCGCCACCCGCGTCTGGGGCCTGCACCACCAAGCAGACAGCGGCACGTTTAACAAAACTGTCAACACGGAACAGGTTAAAATGGAAGGACAGGGCACAGCTGGTTATGAGTCTAGAGCTGGGGGAAGAAGACCTGCTGGCACGTGGGCAGCAATCTCACGGGAGCTCTGAAGTCTCTCAACATCTCAAATTCAGGTAGCAGAGAGAGGGACTAACGAAGTCAAAGAAAAACAAGAAGCTGATTAACTGCTTTAAGGAAGTGGGATGGAGAGTAGAGACACGTCAGTTCTTAATGGATCTGCTGACACAGAAGGAGCAGCCTCAGCAATGGGAAGAGGGACGGGACTGCAGGGAGGGGAACAGCAGACAGGACCCGCGGATCTGGCAAATGCTGCCCACAGCCAGCTGTGGCCAGCCCCTTGGGTGCGCGGGATGCGGGGTGTGCGCGGCTGAAGCTCTGCCCCAACAAGAGCCTGGGGGGAGATCAAATCTGAAGGCCTCCTCCCTTCACCAACCTGAAGAATTCTCATTTTGCATGTGCCAAAACCCTTCCATCAGATCCCACTTGGAGGGACAGGTTGAAGAGGGATGGCGTTTCTACCTGAGTGATGACAGAAGCCTTGATGGGCCGGATCTTGTTACTCCAGGCTCCGGCAGGTTCTTGGGCACTTTCCAAGCACGCCGCTTTCTCGGGAAGTGGAGGGAAGGCATCTTTGTAGGTTGGAGGGTCGCTCTCCTCTTCTGAATTTAAAGTAGCAACTGGGCCGGCCAACATACATAAGACAACACACACCACTTTCAATATTGAAATTGAAATGAAAAAACACTTCCAGGACACCAAACACTCCATGGACCCTCACCCACGACCCCTCATCACAACTCTCCTCATTCACAGCAACGGGAAGGGCCTGGGGACCAGGCCCAGCACCCTCTGCAGGTGTGACTGCAGGTGGTCAGGGACTCCCCATCTCCGACAACCTCTTCCCTTCTGCACGGCCTCCTCTGTGCACGGTCAGCTCAGACCCCTTCCTCCCTCCCTCCCGTGAAGGCACCGTGCCAGAGCAATTTTTAAGTCCTCACGAGTCTTCTCATATCATAGCAATAAAATCACAACTATGACAATGACAGCACAGAGCAGGCCCTTCCATTTGCAAAACAAAATAACGGTGCTGCCCGGCACTGCCTGTGAGAACCATCTCGGAGGCAAACTCGGCTGAGCTTCCACTGTCCTGCACAATGTGGAAAACAGCTCCCACAGGGACTGCAGGCTCTGCTCTCCCCCACCCAAGGCAGGGAGCAGCAAGACTGTGGAAACCAGGCTTCCTGGTTATTAACCGTTTCCATCTTCCATAGTGCCCTGACTGTGCGTGCTTCTGTCCCAGAACACGTCTACACGAAAGCAAGGACGTGACTGCCAGACAGCCACCAGTCCCCAGGGCTGCGCGGTGTCTGGCAACAGCAACGCCCGATGGAGAGCGCCGTGGGGGATGCGCACGGAGAACGGGGCCTGACCCCTGGGATCAGACAGTGCCCCTGTCCAGCTTCGCCACACCCTGGCTGCAGGGCCACGCGGCCCTAACAGAGCTGACGTGACAGGTGCCTGGATTCTACCCGCGCCAGCTTCCCCCTCTCAGAAAGGGAGCAGCACGGACTGCACGGGGTAGCTGGGTCGGAAGATCTCAGGCCCCGGCACACAGAACAAAGCCAGACAAGCAGCCTCCAGGAGTGAGTCTGCGCAACGCGGCTGGTGTGACTCAGGAAGTGAACTTTAAATTTTAATTAATTTTAATTAACAACTGATACTCAATTCAGTTACTGGAAAACTTTTAAGTATGTCTGGAACAACCTGAAATAGAATAATCTACTCTTTCAAATGAAATTTTTATGAAATCTAAATACAGATCAAGGATTAGCATTCAAATTGAAATTATCTGTAGTTGTAAATATGCACCAGATTTTGAAGAAAAAAAACATGAAATCAGTGCTTTGATTTTTTTTTTACATTAAAGAGATGTGAAAAGGACAATGTTTTATATTGGGATTAAGTAAAATATATCAAAATTAATTTCGCCTGTTCCTTTTTACTTAACGCAGGCACCAGAACACTGAATTACACACGTGCCTTCCACGGCACACGCTGCTCCCGAATGGCAGCTGCTGCCAAGAGCTCAGAGGCGAGGGCCCAGCCTACGCCCTCAGCGAGGGCTCGACGATGCCCTGGGACACTTCACAGCCCACGTTCTCGCTCACCGCAATTGGGAAACGGCAGTTTTCAAAAGGATCTCATTAACTACCAATGGTCAAATTCATCACCTTTCCAGAAACCTGTCCACATTTTAAATCTCGCTGTGTCCGGTTCATGCCCGCATGCCTGGCCAATCCCGCCTGCACACGCAGCAGTGCAGGACAGAGCATGACTGGACAGGCTGGGGCCCCGGCCCCGCCCCCAACTACGCGGCCACAAGGTCCTTCTAGAAACGGCGTGAGATGTGGCAACAGTGTGGGGGGAGCAGCGCCTCAGAAGTTAACGAGAAGAGCACATAAAGGAGCCGTCACCTTTGATTTGTTGCGGAACCAGCCCACTTCGATGTTCAGCAAAACTCTCTTGGGTCAAAACTGCAACGGAGCTCATGGTTGGTCTCACGCCTACACGCGACCCGGGGAAGCCACTAAAGCAAAAGAGAATGGTCAAGACAAGAAAAAGTCAAAGTATCGTCAAAGTACAACTCTTAATTATCTGCAGATTGTTAAGTTTTACCAGCAAACTACACCTGTTTATTTTCCTCTCAACCTCGATGTAAGCTGACACCCAGCCTCTCACCCGTGATGGGAAGGGAGACGGAATGCAAGCGCAGAGGCCCCCAGAACAGCCGGCTAACTGTCCTCCCGAAAGCTGCCGCAGTCGAGGCAAGGAAGGGCCTCCTCGCGGTCACTGGCACCAGGGCGCTCAGGAGACACACCCTGTGCCCCCCATTCCCCCAGGGGCACTGACACAGTGTGCACCCCTCCCCCCCACAGTGTGGGGACCCTGGAACCGGCCCCAGGCTCAGGTGAACACCAGGATCCCTCCTAACAGCTATCTCAGTCTTGTTCACGTGTCCACCACATGCCTCTGGATGCTTACAGCATGTAGCATGACAGCTGCGACAAAAGCCAACCCGCCTCCACACGGTGCTCATCTGGGCTCCAAACGAACCACCTCGTGACCCCGACTTAACCGGGAGGCGGGTGTGTGTGCGAGGGGAGAAGCAGCCTCATGGCGCTTGGCTGTGTCAACCCGACAGGCCACCCCAACGTGCTAACTGCTAACACAGGCTGACCGGTCATTCTCTCCCCCATGGTCCCCCAGGTGTGGGAGGAACTTGTAGCAGGGGAACCCGACCCAAGGGCACAGAGTTCCACGGTTTGGGGTGACGCGGAATTCAACGGGATGTGGGCTCTGAAAGCCACGCCCCCTCGTGTGGAAAGGGGCCCACTCGGCACTCTGGGGTAGGAGTGTCGTGCCGGCTTCCTCTCACGCCCGCTGCCCGACTGCAGCAGTCTGCACTACCATTTCCCACACACGGTTCCGCACCGAGCGTCCTACCGCACTGTCCGGACAAAGAATATAAGAGGACCAAGTAATGTCATAAAGAGTGGGTTTTTATGTAGTTTTATAACATAATAAGGCCTCTTCCCAAGTTCGAGAAAATTAATAAGCTCTGCTTTCTTAAAAAGAAGACCCAAATTCAGATAATCCTGAATAAACATAATTCACATTTAAGAAAAAGGATGAAAACAGATGAAACACAGATGACGACCAAAGGGCACAGGTCTACAACTGCTCACGGCGAGGACACAGAGACGTCTCTAAAGAACCACGAGGAACGTGGGGATGCAACATGCAGAAAGAGGGACACGTGGACCAGGGGGACCCTTGCGCTCCCGGGCCCCACACAGCCCAGGGACGGCAGGGACACTTACCAGCAAAACGGTCAGTAGCCAGAAAGTCCGTCCTGGGGCCGCCTGTCAGCCGCCAGCTTTTGCTGGGGTGGGAAAGGAAGGGTCGGGGGAGGAGAAAACCAGAGCAAAGTTACTTACCTACATTTTACAACCCAAGTCTTTTTACCTCCCAACCAACACAAGTACTTGGGAAAGTTTCTTGGGGAGGGGAGGAGGAATCTCTGCTCTCAAAACATATTACAACAACCCGAACCAGCTACAACTTTCAGAGGACAACTTTTTCGGGGACCTGAGAGAGTGATCCCTTGAGTGCCAACCTTTTAAATTTAATCATTTGATGTAAAATCCTCCCCAAATTGATGGTGTTCTCTTGCGTGGCTGAATCCCTCCCCTGTACCCCACGTAGCCTCCGGACTGCTGGGCCAGAGGATGGGTTGTGAAGCTGGGCTCTGGGGATTCTTGAGCTTTTCAGGGTGACCAGGAGCTACTGCCTTTAAGAGGTCTCTGTAATTTTAAGGTTACGCTGTTCATGTGGCTGTCATCCTGTGAAAGTCCTTCAGTTCCTTCTAATCCGTTGGGGATTTAGAAACCAGGTCACAAAATCGCAGGATTGGAAGGAATCTTCAAAGGCTGGCTGGGGAGGACCAAGAGCTACTCTGTATAGTATGTGGGTGTGAGTCATTTTTGCCTTCGGGGACTTCTAGATTGGTGAGGCCACCAGGCAGGCTACCTGCCACTGTATGCAGCCACATGTGCTCTTAATGGCGAAAAGGTAGACTTTCTGACAGAGTGAGGCTTGTGTCTGACGTGGGAGAAGCAGCAACAGCAACAGGAACATCCTACTCACTGGAGAGTCACATCCAACAATCTTGCCCGTGAGACATGGGGGTCAGGATTTGAGAGGGTAGCTCACGGCAGTGGGGGGTGCGTCACATTATAAGGGTCTCATCCTCCCAGCAGAGGACATGGACCAGTGGCAGTTCAGGATTGCAAACCTGATCAAGATTTTTTAAAAACTCTAAATACAGGGCTGAGTCACATAGGAAACCTGCTCCAAGCCAGAGGCCAGAGCCACTCTGGGGCCCCAGACACACAGATGTACCCCAAAACTGAAGGGGGGAAGGGGGGACAAACTGACTCAAAACACTGTTTAAGAATCTCCTTGAGATTCCAAGTATCTGGCCAGTCTGGGAGCAAGATGGGGTGCCCCAGGCTGAGATGCCCCCCAGGCGCCGGCCTTTGCATCCCTGCACCCCTCCCTCCCTCGGCACCCCCACTCTGGGCTGCCAGCCCTCCAGCTTGGCTCCACCTCCCACCTGAGGTGGTCACAGGCTGCAGTGTCATTTCTTAAACTCAGACACATGCTCCATCATCAAGCCACGTTCTTCCACACGAGCTCAACCACACCCACGTCTGTCTCTGCCCTCCCACTGACCAGCACCCTGCTTTCCAGGACGGGGCGAACCTTAGTGCCCACTGACGGCCACAACACAAGCCTGAGAAATGCAGTCACTGCCCACATCGGCTCCCACTGACTGCAGCGCAGAGCCGTGACGTGCCAATCCCCACTCCACGCTGAGTGTCGGTCTCTTGTGAGACACCCCCTGACCTTTCAGAAGCCAATTCCAACCAGCCCTTACGTTGAACGCAGCCTCAACACAAACGAACCTGCTACCACGGAGCAGGGCCTCTGGTGCTCCCCACACACGCACAGGCCCTCAGGCAGCCAGAAAGGGCAGAGAGTGGACCTCCAGAAAACTCCAGACTGGTCTGACAGGATATACTGGGTCCTCGGCCTCCAGATTGCAAATGGATACAACCAGACACATTTAACATCCAGGGTTTTAGTATATCAAACAAGAGTGTTTTTTTCCTAAACAACTCAAAACCTGTTTTTAAAGAAATCTATTTTGAACACGTACTTGATGACCCATATGTAAACTCAGACCTAACTCCCACCTGAGGCTCTGGGGTGAGACACGACAAAAGGCTAGTCTCACCCTCGTCCTGTGCCCCAATCCAGGGATGCCCAGCGCAGCTGTCCACGTGTCTCTGGCTTAACAAGGCAGCACCTACGAGGCTGTCCCCCAAAGCTCCAAGTGCCCCCAAAGCTCCGACCCAAGCTCCTAGCGCTGCCCTCACGGACAACACCGACGAGGTCCAATCCTGCTCCCTCCGGCTCCGTCAGCAACCGCACAGCAGCGGTCAGGGCTGTGTGCTCCCCACCCGGCTCCTGCAGACGCTGTCCGAAGTTCCCAGGAGACCGCGCGCAGGCCCAGTTATCAAAGAACAGAGGCCACACGTGTGGTTTCTCAGGATCTGGCTCCATCGATATTGCTCAAGTCAGGATTGAAAAGGACCTTAGACGTTACTCTAATTCAGTTTCTGGATACCGCCAGGGACAGGAAATTCGTGGCCTCCTGAGGGAGCCCAGGTCCACCTCTGCATGGCTGTGAACGTTCTGTCTCACGCTATGACGAAATCCACAACTTCTTTCTCCTTCTGGCCGCAGAGAACGCGACCCTCCCCTACCAGCCTGCTCGGGGCAGGTGCAGTCCCTTCTCCTAGCTGCCGCCTCCCCCCACACGGCCCCCAGTGCCTTCGCCGTTTTGCTTGCCCCAACCACCTTCCCCACGGGAAACTCGGGCCAATCGGCATTCAGGTCCAAAACCTCACGCTATTCTGAACATTAAATTTTGTTTCCCACAGTGTCAATGTCCCCAGCAAACAAGTCCCAGCTCAAAATATGACTCTGCAGCGGCCAGCACTAGAACTCAAAGTGAAGGAACGAGGCACAGCCCAGACCCTCTTCCGCCCGAGGCGTGAGCCCTGGACCCCCAGGAGATGGCAGCCGTGCCGGCGGCGGCGGCGCCCCGCGCTCGAGACCCGCTAACAGGCCGGCAGCAGCACAAAAGGCTTTAACAAGACTCCACTTTCCTGCCGCCGAGCAGGCGGCACTGAGGGGATCCCGCGTGGCGAGTTTCGCAGCTCCCCGCGCAGAGGCCACAGCGCGGCAAACCTCAGAGCTTCACTTCAGCTCGGCTCCGGGACCCCGGCGCCCCGCCAGACAGGCCGGCGCGAGGGTGTCGAAAGTCGCCAGCCGGAATCAGGACTTCGCCTCCCCAGAATCAAAATCGCTTACTTTTGTCCCCAGGGAAGCCTCGCAAGGGAGTGTTTCCAAGTTGCTCAAGACCACAAACCAAACTCGAGAGCAGAGAGCAGGACCCCGACGCGCCCGTGGCCTGCGCCGCCCGGAGCCGGACGTCCCGCACGGCCAGATGCCACCTCAGCAGCCTCCCCTCCCCCGCACGCCCGCGGGCGGGACCGGCTTAAAGGGACAGGGCGCTCGGCCTGCCGCGCACCGAAGCCGGTATTTTCCGTAATGCGGTTCCCGCGGCTCCCGCGGCCCGGCCCGGCCGTCCCAGGCGCGCTCCGGCGCCTCCCCCGCGTCCCCGCCGCCCGGGGCAGGTGGAGGCGGCGGTGCTGCGGCGCCCGCCCGGACTGCGCTGCGCGGGGAAGACCCCCCGGCCCGCGGCCCCAGGGCGCAGCCCCCAGCCCCCGCCCCGGGGCAGGTGGAGGCGGCGGTGCTGCGGCGCCCGCCCGGACTGCGCTGCGCGGGGAAGACCCCCCGGCCCGCGGCCCCAGGGCGCAGCCCCCAGCCCCCGCCCCGCGGTCGGCGTCCGGGCTGGGGGAGGGGCGCCCTGGGGGAGGGGCGGGCCCGCCAACGCCACCACCTGGCCCGGGTCGGCCGCCCCTCCCCCACCGCGACAGCCGGGACCGGAGACCCGGGCGCCCCCGCCCCGCCCGGCGGGAAGCGGCGCTCGCACTCGGACTCGGGAAAGTTTCTCCACTTCTGGGGCCGGCGCGGCCCATGCGCAGTGGTGACACGTAGCCGTCCCCTCCCCCGCGGGGACCGGACGGCCGGGCCGCCAGCCACCAGCCGGCGCCGGGACAAGGGGCGCCCCCGCCGCCGCAGCTCGCCCGCCCCACGCCCGCGCCCACCCCGCGCCCGTCCCGGTCCCCGCGCTCACTCGGGGCCGCCGCGCGGGAGGAGACGGAGCGGCGGAGCGCAGGGAGGAGGCGCCGCGCGGCCGCCCGGCCTATATAGGGCGGCGGCTCCAATCCCGCCGGGACACGTCAGCCGCCCCGCCCCGGCCCGCGGCGCGGCCAACTCGGGGCTCCGCGCTCGCTCGCGTGGGGCGGGCTCCGTGGGGCGCCCCCGGCGGGAAGTCGCCCACCCCCGCCCGCACCCCGCGGCAGAGCCAGCGGTGACAGCCCGGCCCGCGCAGGTGTCGCCCCCCAGGGCAGAGCAGAACTAAACCCGAAGGACCCCGCGCCGCGGCTGCAGCGCGTCCGGGGCCCACGCAGGCGGCGACCGGCCGGTGATGCTCGGAGAGGGAGGCAGCGGCGGCGGGGCAGGGGCGGGGTGCGCTCCCCTGGCGACACCGAGCGGAGAGGCGGAGGCCCACGGGGCGCTCAGCGCACGGACGGCGGCAGCTTGCGTTAGGGAGGGCACTGGACAAAAGCAAGCGGCCGGACTTGGTAGATGTTTGCAGGCAGCACCGAGACACTCCTTACCACCTGGAGGAGGGGCGACAGGCCGGAAGGGCACAGAGGCTGCTGCCTGCCCCTCACTGACGAGAGGGGATTGAGGGAAGGCTCACGGAGCGGGCAGTGCGATGTCCTGCACAGGCAGGCGGGACGGCGGGCAGACACGTGTGCACGCAGGGTCGGGGAGGCCCCCAGCCTTCGGGACATCCCACAGCAGGCAGAGAAAATCCGCTGCCTGAAGCAGAGAAAGAGCCAAGGCCCTTGTCGCCAAAGCAGCGCTCCAAGTCGCCAGGACGGTAACCGGGCAGTGGGACCTCCTGAGACTTGGAAGAGCCTCTTTAGGCACCAAGGAACTCTTCAGAACCCACTTCTGTGTTCCCCTGTAGTTTGTAGGTAGTCTTTCCATGGGAATCAACCAACCAGCAACTAGAGCAGTGTTTTTTGCTGTTTTGTTTGCCAGGGTTCGGCGCTGAGACGAAGATGAGGAGAGGAGGGCTGGGGATCCAGTACCGCCAACAGGCCCATTGTCAAGGGCCTTGCAGGGCACTAGGAAGTCAACACAGTTAAGAAGCTGGCACAGTACCTGGTGCACTGGAGACCTTACAGAGCTGGTTAAAAAACATACAGTTAGCAAAAAAAAACTATAAAATTGAACGTTAAATTTGTGCTACAAAGCATCCCACAATGTTTCTGTGCCGACAATCGTGACCAGCTGTTCTTTCCAGCAAACTTTAGGACTTCCATGACCAGATAATGTGTGAGCTCTATGGCTGCCTGCCTCAAAAGGGGAACATCAGGCTGTGACATTTGGGTTTTCAGCCCTTGAGGAGACAGAGAGTAGTAGTTCAGGCCTGCTCAAGGTAAAAGGTTAGAATACAGACACCCTCCCACCCTACAAAGTCATGATCCCCAAAAGGGCTACACCCCCAATAGAAGGTAGGTATCCCCTGGCACAAAACAAAAACCCCAACAAAGAAAAGCCCACTAGCAGAGCGAGCCTACAGGATGCTCTCCCTGACTGCCCTGAGCTGGGAGGCAGGAGGTGGGAGCATCTCTGGACAATGGACTAGTACTCTACAAAGGGCTGGGCTCAAATCTCTACAATGCCATTTGTCCAGGAACCCATAGCTGAAACTGAGAAATTAACAAAACAGAAAGCAAACCCATTCAGGAAAGAATAAATCTCATACCAGGCTAACAAGGATACCCACAGATCAACCCGTATTGCAGAGAGACTAAAAGTCTAAAGTTCAAAAAGACTGAAACAGGAGCAGACTCAAGAACCTCAGATAGCACGACTATAAGATTGAGACTAAAAAGCATAAATTAATTAAACTTAAGATATAAAGGTGGTATAAAAAAATCAAGAGATGGAACAAATGAAAGAGGGTTAAGAACCATGGATCAGAGGGTGAGAAAGTCCAGCCTATGTCTCACAGGAGTTCTAAAAAAAGAAAATGTACAGCACAGAGAAGAAACACTGGGAAAAACAGGTGAGAAAATTCTAGGATTTAAAGATACAATATTCCCTCCTCTCTACAAAAAGACAGAACAAGTGGCTAGCAGGATAATTTAAATTCATCCACACCAAAACACTTCGGTGAAATCTCAGCGCACCAAAGACAAGAGTAGACCTTAAAAGCAACTAGAGAAAAAAGAAAGGTTACCCATAAAGAACATCATGGGCCTGAGGGCAGACTGCTTACGAACAACAATATACCAGAGGATAATGGCTTAATATCTATAAATTATGCCAAAGGAAATAACTGTCAATCTAGAATTCTTTACCTCATTGACCAATGAGAATAAAATAGATGCACCCAGACAGAGCTCAAGCCACTACAATCAGTAGTTGAAAGACAGTGAGCTGAAAGAAGAAGTATTGATAAAGGAACCAGTAATCTACACAAAGTGAAGCAAGCATTGACCCTATACTAGTAACAACAATAAAATTTGGAGGGAATGAAAACATAAGAATTAAAACGCTAGGCAGCAATAACATAAGGAGGGAGGGAGATTAAAGTTACAATATTTCAGGATCCTTATGTGGGGAGTGGCTAGAGGTAATTAACTTCAGCCCTGCTTGAGAATGAATGCTAAAAATTTAAAGTTTTTAACTTTCAAGCCAAACTCTCATTCAAATGGAAATTATTGGCAATGTTCTAGATCCTGGATTAGGTGATATATTCAGAGGTACTCATTACAATATATATTATTACTTACTGGTTACATTATATTGTATTACTAATTACTAAAGAAAAGAGAGGAAATAAGAAAACAGAATAGGAGACATGAGAAATAAAAGAGAAGCAATGAAAAAAGCAAATAAAACACAAAATATGATAAGAGTAATAAATTCAAATGTCTCAGTGATCTAAATAAGTGTTAAGAGACTATACTGGCCAGTTACGAAGTCAGCTACAAGCTACTTAACAGTCCTAAACCACAAGGACATGCAGGTTGGAAACACAGGGATGGGGAAGTGCTCCAGGCGAAGCTACCCACGTGTAAGCCGGCTGGCGAGTTACTTTCAGGTACCACAGCCTGTGTGAGAAGAATCTAAGAACAAAGAAGGTCAAGAATAAAAAGTTCCATCAACTCTGATTACACATATTAATAACACAGCCAAAAACATGTAAAGTAAAAACTGAAGGTTATTAGGAGAAGTTGATAAATATATATCAAAACTAAAGGGAGAGACTTGCAGGACTGTGTCTGAGAGGTAAGAATAAAAAACACAAATAAAAAACAAAGGGAGCAACTGACCCTTGGTAACGCACCTGTGACCCAGCTACTCAGAGGATCAGCCTGGGCAAGACAGTAAGACCCCGTTTAAAAACAAAAAGGACAGAAGATTTAAACAACATAATTAATAAACCCACTTTATTGATTGACACTCTTTTCCCCAACCATACATTTAAAAAACCGGCCAGGAGCTAAGTAAAAAAAACCTAAGACACACCTCAATAAATAGTAAAGAAAAAAAATCATAACAACATTCTCTGACCACAACTCAATTTTAAAATTTGCTTCTAAATAATTCATGGGACAAAGAAGAAATTTGAAAATATTTAGAACTGAGCAATAAAGCACTTATATATTCAAACTTATGGAATGAAGCCAGAGTGTATTCGTTAAGAGGAAAAACTGAAAAGTTAATAAGCCAACTATCTACTGCTGAAACTAGAAAAACAACAGAATATACCTTCAAAAAACTAGGAGGAAATAAAGAAAGGAAATCAATGACATAAAAGACATATAGTAGAAAGGATAAACAAAACCTACAGCCAAACCTTTAAGAAGACCAGTCAGATCTCTGGCAACCATGATCAATGAAAAAAAGAGAAAAGGCATAAAAAGGCAATATTAAGAATTAAAAGGGGGTCAAAAACTATACCTATAAGACACTTGGAAAAATATAAAACTTCTATTAAGGAAAGTATTGTTGAGAACTTAAAACAGATGAAATGGGTAATTTCTAGAAAAATAAGTTACCCAAACTGAGCTATAAATGGAAAGTTCAAATAACAAATCCTCTCCAATCTTAAAAAAAAACAAAAAAAAAGTGTGTGTGTGTGTGTGTGTATATGAATCACAACAAAAAGGCAAAAAGCAGGCCCAAAATGCTTCTGTAAGGAAGTCAAGAGACTATCTCCAACACACAGAGCTAGGAAACTTTGATACATTCCCGGCAAGGCTAACAGGAGAAAGGAATGTGTGAATCTTACCTAGGTACATAAAAGCAAACCAATTCAGAAATCTAAAAATAAATATCATGATAAAGTCAAGTCTATGTCAGCCCGAGGTGGAATAATACTAGAAAAATAAATAAAAGGAACTCACCACAGCATCAACACCAAGGGCAAAAACAATTTACTCATCTCGAAAGATTCACATAAAGGATCTGATGTAATTAACCTATTCCTGGTAACAGCTAGGAACACAAGGACAGTTCCCTGACCAGATGACGGGAGCCAACCAGAGACCCCCAGGGGAACATTCGCACGGAGCGCCTGCCCTGCATCCAGCCGAGCTCACACGAGATCCTAGCCAGGACAGGCTGCGGAAGAAGGTCCAAGGACTGGAAATGAATCAAAACGGCCCGTTTCACAGCCAACACAACCTTGCAGGTAGAAAACCCAGGAGACTCTGTGGACACACTATTAAAACTGATTACAAAGTTCGGTAAGTTTCCTGGAAACAAGATCAACACACAAAAATAATCATGTTCCAAAACACCAGCAACAAACTGAGAAATCCAAAAGGAAAAGAATATGATTTATAGAGAATACTACAAAAACCTTTGTCAAAATACCTAAATAAATGGCGACAGGCCATGTTCATCTAAAGGTAGACAACCATAAAGACTGATTCTCCTCCAGACTAGAAATCAAGGTAAGTGCAACTTAAATCCCAAAAGGTGTGTGCATGTTAATTTGACAACCAGATTTTATGCACTTTTTATTCATACAAGATTTCTATGTATTATAAAACACTGACTTGTAAAACAATATTTATATATATAATTTTTAGAATATTGACATATATAATTATATTTATACAATAAAATTTACACAAAAGGTCAAGGATGAAGAACAAGCCACGACAACACTAAGGACGACTAAGTTGCAAAGATGTGGAATCAACCCAAGTGTTCATCAATTCGTGAACGCGTCAACAAAATGTGGTGTGTGTATACTGTGGAATACTACACAGCCATGAAGAAGGTTGAATTAAGGCCTTTTGCAACCATCTGGACAGAACTGGAGACTAATCCTAAATGAAGTATCTGAGGGGTGGAAAAACAGGACATGTACTTGCTACGAAATTGGAACTAGCCATGAGCACACATGTGCACAGAGGGAAGTAAAACTCAGTGGAAATGAAGTAGCAGGGAGGGGGAGGAGAGGATGGGCAAAAACCTACCTAACAGGTACAGTGAACACTATCTGGGTGATGGGCACGCTTATAACCCTGACTCAAACATAATAAAAACGATTCATGTAACCAAAAACATTTGTACCCCCGTGATATTTTGAAATAAAAAAATCTATAAAATAAATTCAAATATCTAAAAAAAAAAACCCGAAAAATAAACAAAAACCAAGGTGGAGGAGGACTTGCCCTCCCCACTACCAAGATTTTACAGCCCCAGTAATTCAGATAGTGCGGTGCTAGTGCAGAGACAGACACAGAAAACGAGGGGACAGCAACGAGGGTCCCATATGGACCTCAAGGCACACACATCACCGAGCAGACAGGGCCTCGTGGACCAGCAGGGAGGGACGGACTATGCCGTCAGCGGCTCTGGGAAAACTGGTTATCTACATGAGAGAAAAGCAAGGTCCTTACTTCATACCACTCGCAAGACCTACTTTTTTATTATTATTATTTCAGAATATTACGGGGGTACAAACGTTTTGGTTACATGCTTTGCCTTTGTGCAGTCTGAGTCAAAGTTATATATGTGCCCATCACCAAGAGACTGTGCCCATTAGGTGTGAGTTTACCCATCCCTCCTCCCCACTACCGTATCACAAGGTCTATTAAGCCTTAAGATGCAAATATTCCACGAGAGAACAACCTCAATTCTACAAACATGCTTTAGGAAAAATTTCTCCGGTGTGAGCAAAAGGAAACATGTACAAGAATGTTTCAGGCATCACAGCGTTGCTAGTAACAGCCACAACTTTACCAACCTGACCGCCAATGCGCAAACGCAGATAACCGAGGTGCACCATTTATGCCGCCTGTCCCCCCTCTGCCTTAACAGATGACTTGACGGGAACTCGCGGTGTGAGGCCAGGCTGACTGGTCAGGAGCAGCAGTGGACCAGCGGTCATCTCCAAGGCTGTGGGAGCCGGAGACTGGGAGGCACTCAGGCCGCACACCTTCCGGCAGCAACGCAACCCGATAGATAGGAAGGTAGCACTGAGGGACAGGAGAACTGAGCAGTCTGTTCTCCCATACTGAGTATGGTGGTCAGGTCAGGCCAAAGAAATGTTTTCGTCCCTCTTGATGGCTGAAAATCTTATATTACATAATATATGTGGCTCATGTTATATTTTTCTAAGTATAACCCCTTTTTAAGATTAGGCTTATTTATACTTGGCCTTGTAGCATAGTCTGATAACAAGCGTAGCTACACTAGGTTCTTTTCTTTGGCTCAGATGTAATATTGATTACCGTATGTACACTCAGCTCCGAGGCCTAGAATAAACTGAGAGAAACAAATAGCTGCAGCCCAGGGCTTCCTGCACATCGTCGCCTTGTTCTTTCTCCACTGACTATTTCTGTCAGTTTCACTTCTTTTCAGGAAGTAACAGGAAGGGTAACTGAGCATTTTCTTCAATGACTGTTATGCTGGCCTATTCCTCAGATTCACGTATTTCTAGGCAATGTGAAAATACGTAACTTATGTTTTAGCTAGGTCATTACAGGCACCTGTAATGAGAACAAAGTACATAAAGAACATAAAACTTGTTGCCAGGAAATCTGTGATCAGAATATTGCTTGAAAAAAAAATTAAAAATAAAATTAAATTAAAAAAAGAATTGTTTGATACAATTTGAGTCACCTTGGTTAGGTGCTTAAAGCTCTCAACTTTTACATTTCACGTTTCTGAACTTTGGGGGCCTTTTCTTTAAGTTGTTGAGAAGACAAGGAAGAAAACACCCAAAAGAACCTGGCCTACAGTGGGTACCTCGCTGGGGATGCTGGCGCCTAATTCCACTAAATGAACACAGTTAATGGAGCACTCTATTACACAAGATTTACAAACACTGAAATAATCAACACATATTTATACAGCTGAGTGAAGTATAATATTGATTTAGAGCCTAGTTCAAGAACATGTGTCAGATGAATATACCATAAAACTTTTTGTAAAAAAAAAAGAGGATGAGCAGCCAGGCACCCCCGTAATCCCAGCACTTTGCGAGGCCAAGGCAGGGAGGACCACTTGAGCCCAGGAGTTCAAGGCTGCAGTGAGCTGTGATCACGACACTGCACCCCAGCCTGGGTGGCAGAGTGAGTGAGACCCCATCTCTTAGGAAAAAAAAAAAAGGGACAAATGTTAGCTTCAAAAAGTAAGTGAATGAATTTCCACGGAAATGAAACAGACCACTCTCTTTCAAACTGTGCTGGCCAGTTGGTACTGGCCACACGCGGCTGGTTTGAATTGGTATGTGCAGTAAGTCTAAAATACACACCAGATTTTGAAGACTGAGGACAAAAAAACACAATGTAAAATACCATATCAGTAATTTTTATATTGATTACATGAGTAAAATGATAATATTTCAGATAGATCGGGTGAAAAAAATATATTACTAAAATTTTGGGTTTTTTTGTATTTTTAAGATAGATATTTGAAAACTTTACATATGTGGTTTATATTTTTATTGAATAGCAGTAGTCCAGAGTGACCATATTTTCAAACCAAAC
>NW_012153541.1:545046-546968 GCF_000956105.1 Propithecus coquereli | reverse complement strand
GGCAGGGTTTGGGAGGGCTGACTCCAACTGTGAAAGAAGTTCGACGGTGGGCAAAACTCTATTAAACAGCAGAGAAATCTCTCACTAAAGGAAGAGTCAATCGATGCAGTGAACTTCACTGTTGTCTTATTTTCAGCAATTGCCACAGCCACCCCAACCTTCGGCAGCCGCCAACCTGACGTCAGCAGCTGTCAACACCAAGCAGGACCGCTCACCAGCGAAGAGATTACAGCTGGGTGAAGGCTCAGATGATTGTTAGCATTTTTGCTAAAGTATTTTTCAATTAAGATACATACATTGTATTTTTTTAGACATAATTCTACTGCACATTTAATAGACCACCTTTAATAGTGTAGTCGTAACTTTTACATGCACTGGCAAAGCAAAAAATATTTGGTTTATTCACTTTAACGTAGTGGTATGGTAAACCTACGATACCTCTGAGCTGTGCCTGTGTATATATTGCAGCATTTCCGTAGAATCAAAACCTAAACGTGTGTGGGTTCTCACGGTAGGGGACTGCATAAACAAACGATGTCAGGGCACAAAGTGTCATAACTGACCTCCAAAAACGACCTGCGGAATGACCAAGCCCCACCCCCAGTCGACAGTGACGCCCTGAGCAGAACGAACACCAGCACCCACTGCTGATGCTGTACGCTCAGTACGACTCAGCCTGACTCGCTCTCAGACTCGTTTATGCCAGTTTTTCTTGTTAATGTAGCTACATTTAAGAATAACACAAAATAACGAAAGAAAGATGAGTAAAGAGAAATGTTTCCATGAATGTTAAGTTTACCACATTGAAATTTCCAAGAAAATTGGCTGCTTTAAAAAAATTATGTCAATCAAGGGGAAAAAAATCTTAAAAATATCAAATAATCCTACATTCTAATTGCTTTATAAGTTTCTTAAATTCTTGATCCACTTAAAAGAAACAGATGCTGAAAATCTTTGAAGTATTATGAATTTGGCTTATGTAAAAAGAGAACAGGCAGAATTTAATCAGCAGACCCACTTCACATAGGAGGTCTTAACCCTCTACCAACTGATCAGTGAATGAACAAATCCCGGTGCCTCAATACCGGTCAGTTAAGAGACCGTCAGCAACACACTGAGTGTCGCCAAACAAGAAAGGGGCAGCTCTGTGCTGTGTTGACATGTAACCAGCGGTGCTGAAGGAAGACGGATTCATGTTTGTATGTGCACAAGCTCTCTCTAGAAGGACACCACAAGGTCACTGAGAATAGAAAAAGGAGGACGGGGGCCCAGAACCCGATCAGTACCAACAAGAACTGCAAGAGGGGTGGATGGTAACCCTACAAGACAGCAAATGGCTGGGGCCATGGTTCATGCCTGTAACCCCAGCACTTTGGGAGGCCGAGGTAAGAGGATCGCTTGAGGCCAGGAGTTCTAGACCAGTCTGGGCAACATAGTTGAGACCCCATCTCTACAAAAAAATAAGAAAATTAGCTGGGCCTGGTGGCACATGCCTGTAGTTCCAGTTACTTGGGAGATTGAGGCAGGAGGATCGCTTGAGCCCAGTAGTTCAGGGCTGCAGTGAGCTATGATCGTGCCACTGCACTCCAGCCTGGGCAACAGAGTGAGACCCAGTCCCTTAAAAAAAAGAAAAAGACAGCAATTCTACTGTTAAGCTGTAGAATGTGAAGTTAGGAGGGGAACACATGAAAAAATAGCACATTCACGTACCATTTACCTCCTAACAGTGTGTGTAATGGGTGCTGAGTGTTCATGGGAGTTATGTGCGAGAGGGGGAAAGCACTGTATTATGTGTCACTGTTCACTTTTTCAACAAAGATATTTTCATCTGGGAGGGAAGAGTTGCTTAAGTCGCATCAGCTACTGCAAAGCAGTGAAAAGCGGAGTCACAAAAATTGTTTTCTTTGATGTTTTATGAAAGC
>NW_012153541.1:543375-544996 GCF_000956105.1 Propithecus coquereli | reverse complement strand
GGGTATTCATCTCTGTCACGAAAGCTCCTCCTCAACCACAAACACGGGTGGGGCCAGCTCACTGCTCCTAGGGAAGAAGGGAGCAAGCTGAGTTCACACTGTTTCTTCCATGGACTCTCACCCATTAAAAAAAATGGGCAAAAGATACAATAGACCTTTCATAGCAATGCAGGAAATGTTTATTTAATTTATATAAAAAATGCAAAAGAAAAGCAGGATGAGATTTTACCTTTCTCTCAGTTTGGCAAAAATAAAGTTTGATGACTGGCAGAAAAGGTGTGGGGAAACTGGTATGGCTAGAGGAATCGGCGTGATCTTTCTAGAAAACATATGTGTTTGACTATATATTGAAATTTAAAATATGTGCTTTGACCCAGCACTTCCTACTGCTAAGAATCTCTCACGTCTGTGCCCAACGATACAAGCATACTTCATTTTATTGTGCCTGGCTTTACTGCGCTCCACAGAATGTGGGTTTTTTTTTTTTTACACGTTTAAGGTTTTTGACAACCCCGTGTCAAGCAGTCTATTGGCACCATTTTTACAATAGTACATGTTTACTTTGTGTCTCTGTGTCACAAAAATGGTGCCAATTTTGGTAATTCCTGTGATATGTCAATTTTTCATTATCATATCTGTTATGGTGATCTGAGATCAACGATCCTTGACGTTACTGTTAACTGTTGTGGGGGCACCAAGACTGCACCCACATAAGACAGAGAGCTCAGTTTACAGAGGCTGTGTGTGTTCCGACTGTTCCACCCGCCAGCTCTTCCCCCATCGCTCTCCTTCTCCCTGAGACACAACAATATAGAAATTAGGCCAGTAAATAACCCTACAACGGCCTCTAAGTGTCCAAGTGAAAGGAAGAGTGCCACGTCTCTCACTTTAAATCAAAAGCTAGAAATGATTAAACTTAGTGAGGAAGGCATATTATTATAAAAGCTGAGACAGGCCGAAAGCCAGGCTTCTTGTGCCAAACAGTTAGCCAAGCTGTGACTGCAAAGGAAAAGTTCTTGAAAGAAATTAAAAGTGCTACTCCAGCGAACACACAAATGATAAGAAAGCAAAACAGCCTTTTTGCTGATACGGAGAAAGTTTTAGTGGTCTGGATAAAAGATCAAACTAGTCACACCACTCCCCTAAGCCAAAGCCTGATCCAGAGCCAGGCTCTAACTGTTCAATTTCATGTGGGCTGAGAGACAGAAGGAAGCTGCAGAAGAAAAGCTGGAAGCCAGCACAGGTTGGCTCATGAAGTTTAAGGAAAGCAGCCGTCTCCGCAGCACAAAAGTGCAAGGCGAGGCGGCCAGTGCTGACGGAGAAGCTGCAGCAGGTTACCCAGAAGATCCAGCTGAGATCACCGATGAAGGCGGCTATCGAAAAAAACATATTTTCGATGTAGACGAAACAGCCTTCTATTGGAAGAAGATGCCATCTAGGACTTTCACAGCTACAGAGAAGTCAATGGCCTTGAAGCTCCAAAGGACAGGGTGACTCTTGTTAGAGGCTAATGCAGCAGGGGGCTTTAAGTTAAAGGCAAAGCTCATCCACCATTCTGAAAATCCTAGGGCCCGTAGGAACTATGCTAAATTGACTCTGCTTGTGCCCTATACCTGGAACA
>NW_012153541.1:526631-539380 GCF_000956105.1 Propithecus coquereli | reverse complement strand
GTTTTCTGCAAAGGAGCAAAAAACATCAAAAAAGCCAAGTCTTCAGGTTCTCTCTTCCCCAGGGTGAAGAGCATGTGGCACTCAAAGGGTACTTACGTATCTGATTGGTGACACTGAGCACGCCACCCTCTTGACCTGGCCTCATCTGTCGGGTGAGGTGGGACTGCTTTAGATCTTCCAACACTATCCTCCTATGAGTCCAGTAGTAACAGAGTAAACCTCACTTTCGCACTGAAAGACTTCACGGAAACTCTTCACAATACAGCTGTCTCTGCAAAGAGCTACTTCAACATTAAACTGCACTAATCTAAGGAAAATATCCGGACCAGAGCAGAGGTATCTCCTCTACCTGGAGTTAGACAACGGAGGTACTGGACTCAGATTAGGACACCACCGTGGAAGAGAAAAACTGATACACATTTGGCAGCAGGAACTTAGGTGCCTCATCTGTCAAGAGAACAAACTGTGCAGAGCAAGAACAAACTATTGATCCTACTGTTAGAAAACACATATCACACTGAGGAGGGCAGGGAGATAAAACTTCCCAGTGGCTCCAAAGGGAGCCAAGGACAGAGCAGGACGGTGCAGAGTGAAGACCAGCAGACAGGGGAGCAGGATCAGAACGGCTGGTGCTGGGGGTGGTGCCCTCTGAGGCAAACTTCAACCACACGTGAGGCATCCACTTGGTGGCAGGAAACTCAAGCATTAGACGAAGGTAACTCTAACTGTGTGAAGAATGGATTTTAGAAGGGCAAGAGCAGGGACAATGAGAATCAAAAGCTAAAAAGAAATGTGGAAACAAACACAACTTTAATAAGCAGATAGGCTGAATAAACCATGCTACACCCAAGCAGCGAGGCAATAAACAGCATAAAACACAGGAGGAAACCCTCCATACGCTATCACGCATGGTCTTTAGGGTATACGCGGTTAATGAGAAGATCGGTGGGCGAGAGCAAGTACAGGGAGAAAGAGTCAGAAATACAAACATACATATGACTGTTTACATTTTCAAAATGGAACAACAGGAGATGATGGGGAAGGAAAGGATGGAGGGGTGAAACCAAAGCTCATCTGAATATGATCCACAGCTTTCCTTTTCGAAGCATGCAGGTCAGAAAAGAACTACAAAAATAAATTTAAAAATATGTCTTGCTTCTTTTTTTTTTTTTGAGACAGAGTCTCGCTTTGTTGCCTGGGCTAGAGTGAGTGCCGTGGCGTCAGCCTAACTCACAGCAAGCTCAAACTCCTGAGCTCAGGCAATCCTTCTGCCTCAGCCTCCCGAGTAGCTGGGACTACAGGCATGCGCCACCATGCCCGGCTAATTTTTTTCTATATATATGTATTTTTAGTTGTCCAGATCATTTCTTTCTATTTTTTGGTAGAGACGGGGTCTCGCTCTTGCTCAGGCTGGTCTCGAACTCCTGACCTTGAGCGATCCACCCGCCTCGGCCTCCCAGAGTGCTAGGATTACAGGCGTGAGCCACTGCGCCCGGCCTATGTCTTGCTTCTTAATGCAGGTTACGAGAGTGGGTTCAGTTAGTGGAAATTCATCGAGCTATATACACTAAGGATTTGCATAGTTCTCTGAATATTTATTATACTTCAATAAAAAGTTTACTGAAAAAGTTGAAAGAAATGAATCTAACAATGTCACATTCGTGGCATAATCAGAGAATACTTTAAAACACAATAATTAGACAATACATTTATATTCCAAGTGGAATGTATCCTAATAATGTTAGCATTGTTACGCTAAAAATATTATACATTGTAGGATAAAGTGAGTAGGTACTTAAGTCAATGTCGTTAGGAGCACGGTTTTCAGCATAAGAAAAACATACTCATTGGAGTAGAAACCTTGTATGCAATTTATTATTTGAATTGGAAATATCTAAACTCACAATGTCTCTTTTTTTTCTCTTAAAAAACCAGGCACTTCTAGGGCTGTCTGCCACGGAAGCGGTGCGGTGGCAGCGAGGGGCCCTGAGGCGCAGACTGCCGTGTCCCAGCACCACTCCTGCCGCAAGGAACTGCGGCTCCTCGGGACCACTGCTGACCACGAGTCTGCACAGAACGTCACGAGACAGACGTCTCGCCGTGGGAGAAAGCATGGAAGCCGTCACCGCCCCAGACGTCACACACGAGGAGCACGCAAGCCAACTTGGGTGAAATAACAAGGGCACCAACGGGTTGAAACACCATTATTAATACATAAATGTTCACAAGTTTATGATACTAGGGGGAAAAAGCTACAAAAATGTATTCTGCCCTGGAAGTTGCTAGTCTCAATGCATTCTAATCACTGATAAAGAAATCATTCATTTCTCCTCTCTTCCCAGTAGGAACTGCATTTCAGGACAACCAAAACTGATCAGAGAAACCTTCTTTCAATAAAAATGCCAACTAATAAATGTAGAAACAGAAAAATCTTCACTTTGTAATTGCCAACTGTAGGCTGAACAATGGCTCCCAAAGATACTGAAACCCTAATTTCTGGACTTGGGTATGTTCATTCAGAATCTCGAGATGGGGAGATTATCTTGGATTATATGGGTGGGACCTAAATATAATCACACGTCTCTAGATCATGTGCTTCAAAGATACACGAAGGGGCCGCCAACCAAAACGTGGCCTCTGTAAGCTGGAAAGGCAGACACTCCCCTCGAGCCTCCAGGAACCAGTCCTGCTGACACCAACTCCTGCCCAGTGACACTGATCTCAGCCACACCGTGGCAACTTGTTACAGCAGCGACAGGAAACTAATACACCAGAGAAAGGACAGATACAAGCAAAGTGGCTGTTAAACCCATTAGGTAACTGGCTGACAAAGAACTTTAGACAGAACAGAGCCAGACAGTCCACACTGCACCCACCGATCAACCCGACCATCGGCATCATGCCTCCTGGTGTAACGCAGCATGAACGCACAGTGCCGTCTACGCAATATTCCCGACACCTTCCCCCAGCCCACCCCTGCCAAAAAATAAATAAACAAACCTGATTAATTCATCATCCAGACCTAGCTGCCAGTTCACAGGAAATGTGAGGATTAGAGAAACATGTTAAATAGAGCCACAAACAACATGATCAACCAAACCCAGAAAGCGAGACACTCTACAGCACAAACAGCCCATCACCTTCACAAATATACAGAATTAAAAACTAAACCAAAAGAGGAAATGGACTGTTACAGATTTTCTGAGACTTTAGAGGCTTATACTAAATGCGACGTGGAGACCTTCTTTGTATTTTGATTCAAACAAACTAAGTATAAAAATAATTTTTATGACATTTGGAGAAAACTGAACACACAACAGATGTTAGATGATATTAACAAAACATAGTCAATTTTGTTAGGTACGATAATGGTATTGTGGTTATAATTTTTTAAAGCCCACATCTAAAAGTGCACGATAAAGTAATTAGAGGTGACATAAAGTCTTGACATTTGCTTTAAAGTACTCAAACCAAAAATAAAAAATATGAGGGGTGAGCAGAAATAGGTAAAACAAAAATGGTAAAATGCTGACAACGGTTAAAGCTGTGTGACAGGGATATGAGAGACCATTCTCTTCTATTTCGTGGGTTTCAAAATCTTCCTAACAAACGGCTTTAAAAAAGAAAAAGAGCAAAGAGCACTACTTAGCAAAGTCTACGGGGATGCTGCCAAAGCTGTACTCAGAGGGTGAATCAAACTTGTAAATTTTATTGTAAGGAAGAAGGAAGATAAATGTACTAAGCATTCAAGTCGAGATAGAAAGAGAAAACCAAAGAAACTAAAAGGAACTAATAAACAACAGAAGTGGAGAAATAAAAAATAAAAACAAACAAAAAACACAGCTAGGTCAATCAAAATCAAAATCAGTTTCTCTGAAAATAGCAATTAAAGAGTAATTAACTCTCTGGTCTATTCTAAGGGAAAACTTCAGGGTCAAGTTACAAAATTTTTATTTCTTAAAATACCCTGTGAGTCACTTTAAAATATTAAATCATATACTGTGATATTTTACATGAATTTTAAGTGTACTTCATAGATCTCCAGATCCTTGAAAGGTAATTACTTGTTATATCAATAGTACAGGATTGCTTTCCCAATTGACCATACTGTTTATGGAACTGTAGATATGGATTTGATTTTACTGTCTTTACTCTTCACAAATAAAACTTTACAGAGTTTTCAGGAGGAAAAAAAGGACACACACACACACACAAGATCACAATGATACAGTATTATCGTTGCCTGGTTTTGAAATAAGAAGTGTTACAAGTGGTAGTAATTATATCTTCCCATAGCTCCCAAGGAAATCAGAGTTTCTTGTCCCATGGGGAACTCATATGGTATTTTTGTATGTCACTGACATCAGTTGGGTCCTCAGCCCATTAAGGGACCAATAACTGCAGCCCAGGGGCCAAGGGGACGTGCTATGTGCTATCAGCCACAGCCAACAGGGTCCACCCCCACAGCTGAGCCACTCTGTCCACAGCGCTTGGCCCGTGCACGGCAGAAAGGGGGGTTCCTCAGAGGACAACCAGGGCACCACTCTGCCTCCCCCAACAATGAGTGGATGCTGCACAGAAGAGATTATCAATTACAAATCATTTTACAAACACGTAAAATTTTAAACAAAACACTAGCCCAATAAATCTGTCACTAAATTTAGAGAACAAGACACCAATGACTAGGTAGGGTCTGTTCTAGGGATGCAGTAATGACTTAATATCAGGAAATGTGTGCTCACAGCTCAAAGGAGGACAAATAAACACATACACATAACTGACAGGTGGCCATTTCAAAGATGCCCAAAAGACTGATGAGATCCAGCATCTATTCCTTGCTTCCTATGGAATTTAACATCAGCAAATGGCTACATGAACAATATTTCCCAGAAGTAACACGTCATATTTACTGAAAAGCTAAAATTATCATATTAAAAGCTACAATTATCAATATTAAAATTAAAATTATCATACGTCATTTTCCTGAAAAGCTAAAATTATCATGTAACTAAATTATAAAGATGTTACTACTGTCAGAGACTGTCAAACATGCAATCTGAGGAGACAAACACCACTGTCTGCACAGTCTTCTGCCTAGAAGACCCCTCTATTAACACGAAGCCCTGTGACCTGAAGGGAAGTTCGGTAAGTGGGCAAAACAGGAATGTCATATACATGCATGAGACGCATGACTCATGGAGATGACACCAAATCTCAGCCAGGAGACTAGTCACAAAAGGTGCTGTTCTCCTCCAGGTTCATCTGCATCCTCAATGAAATCCCAAAAGACATTTGCAACAAGCTGAATAACAGCCACCCAAAAATACCAAGTCCTAATCCCTGAAACTTGAAAACGTTATTTATTTCGAAAAAGGATCTTCTCAGATGTGATTAAGTGAAGGACACTGAGATGCAGGAGATGACCCTGGATTACCTGGGTGGGTCCTAACTGCCGTCACAAGTGTCCCCACAACAGAGCGGCAAAGAGCAGTAACAGACACACGGGGACAAAGCCACATAAAGGCGGAGGCAGGGGTGGGTGTGACGTGGCTACAATCCAGAGAATGCGGGTCACTGGAAGATGGTAGCATGTAACGCCTCTCCTTAAACCCCCAGAGGGAGCGTGGCCCTGCCAGATCGCGGATTTCCAGCCTGCAGAGCTGTGGGAGAATAAATCTATGCTGTTGTGAGCTACCGAGTTTGTGCTAATGCGTTATGGCAGCCCCAGGAAACTAATGCAATGTACAGTAGGATGTGTTTTTTTAACTGTAAAACGATCCTTGAATTCACCTAAAAATAAAACCAGCCTAAGAAATTTTGCAAAAAAAAAAAAAAAAAAAAGGACTGGGACTGACCTGCAGTTAGCAAATCATACTGCAAAGCAATGGTAATTAGTACTTGGTGTTACTGGCTAAGAAAAGAGGCAACTGATGAATGAAACAGACTCACTACTTACCTATGGGTTCATCGTTTGATACAATTGCCATTTCAAACCAGCAAGGAAGGATGCCACTAAAAGAACTGGGCCAATTTGCTATCCACTTTGAAAAAAATATAAAGTTTGATCCCTACCTCACAGCATACTCCAAAATAAATTTCGGCTGAATTAGAGATTTGGATGTAAACAATCACGCCTTGATGAGCTGGAAAATTAAGGAGGAAAACCTGTGACTTGGGGTGCAAAATGCCTACAATAATACACATCGCAGGAACCACTAACAAAGACATTGATTCATTTGACCCTATCAGAGCATAAGAATTTTATGTAGCAAAGATAGCTAATATAAGTCAAGATACAGTTTTTCTGTTTGGAAACCATCGAATAGGTTAGGATATACGGGCACACAAGTCACAGAAAATTAATGCAAACTGCTCATAAACACATGAATAGATGGTCACCCCCATGCACCACTTACTGCATGAAGTCAGCAAAGATGAACAAAAGCGATCACACAATTCTTATAATGGTAAGGGCAAAAAGACTACTCAACAGCTGAGGATGCAGAAAACTAGAAGGCAATTTAAAAGCACACAACAAAAATTAGAAACATAAAACACAGTCTAGTTCAGCAGTCACACTTTAAGAAAGCTACTCTCCAGACACACCTGCAGAAGAGCACAGAACACAGGTGTGACAGGTATGAGGCGGCTCACAGCAGCCCCGTTACAGACAAAGGACTGGGAAGAACGCAAGCGTGCAACAGTAAGAAGGTGCTAACTGCTCAGTGGGACATCGACACCATACAGCGTGACCGTGCTGTCACCAACAGCGATGCAACAGCTCATGGAACAGTCTGGAAAGGGTACAGACTACTATGCATCAAGGGAAAATTATCAAGTTGCAAAAAGATAGCATACAGGACTTACTTCTAAAAACTGGGGATGTGGACTTCCCTGTGGAGAGTGTCCATAAACACAGTCGGGGTATCAGAGCCCAGCTGGAGTAAGAAAGATGCTCGTGGGAGGAAGGGGGGTAGTGCAGGATGTCAGAGGCCAAGCAAGATGGAGAGGGCAAGTTGCACAGAAGGGGCAGCAACAGGAGACTGGTCGCGTACAGGGGGACTAATGCGGGAAGTAAACAGTAGAGACCCTGGGATCTAGGAACATCACTACTGGGAGAAAGCTGCCCATTTGGAAAGGGAAAGACAGGAATGAACCCTGTGGTATTGTGTTTTTCAATACAAAGATATAAAATAAATGAGACAGTGTGTTAAAAATACATGTGCAAGTGTATCTGTCTGCGTTACGCGTAAATATCTACGCATGTGTACACACACACACACACACGTCCTGCAGCTCTGCTCACGGAAAGGGCCTGGGCACAGTAACACTCCAACCACCACCTCCCTGGTGCCCATCCCTGCTTCTCTGAGCACCAGTCGCCACAGTGAGGGGAAGCAGGTTCCTTGCAGAAAAGGCAGGACCCAGGTCTGGGGCAGGGAAAGTACAGGAAGAGCCCAGAACATCCCGCGGAACCAGAAAGCAAAGACAAGAATGATGGGGGCGTGCCAGAAGGACACGAGGGGAAAAAAAGGACACAGGAGCTGGTCTGAGGGGCTCCCACAGGCCAAGCCTGGGACATGAGTACCAAAATAAAATAATGACAACAGGGTGATTATTCTGCTAAATTGCACGGGAAACCAGGAGCCAGCATTGATATAAATAAGTGGACTCCCCACAACATACTTGAGTACAAAGACTTCCCGGAGTTCGCCTGGAGGCACCACCTTAACCAAGGGACTAAAGAGAACATCACTGGTAGTGGGACAAACAGACACCTGTGCCATCTGACAGGATGCAGAAGAACCCAACGCCCCTCCGCTCTATTCCAGCCAGGGCAGAACCTAAATCTAAGCAGAAGGCAACGCCAGAAGGCCCACGCCCAGGGCCACTGCGCAAAACTGCTGCCTGGGGTCACTAAAAGTGTCAAGGTCGGGAAAGTCAAAGTCAGGCACAGGAGCCACTCTGGTTTGACGGAGACTAACGAGACCTGACCGTGAGCTGCTACTGGGATTCTGAGACGGATCCTCCTGAGGACACATGAAGGTGCTGCCTGGCGCGAGGCGGCGCTGGGCTGACGGTGATCTGACTGGGATGGCGGCGGTGTGCTGGGGAGGGGGGAGGAGCGCGTCTCGTCTCGTCTGCGGTAAACACCAAAACAGCCAAGGGGAGGGGCCTCACGGCCCGAATCACTCTCAGGTAGTGCAGATGAGAAGTGCCGTACCTTACCTGCAACTCCTCTGCAAGTTCGAGACAGTTATAAAAAAATTAATGGTGGACACGTGCTACTTTTGTCATTAGAAAAACGAAACACCGTGACTTGGAAATAAACACATTAATATGGGAAAGGAGTGGCAAATAGCATTGACCATTCATGTCCACAGTCCAAACCCAAATTTTGATTCTGTTTAATCATGTGTTCAACTACTAAGATCAATACACATTTCACCCTCATCTTCTGTAGTGTAGCATAAAGCTATTGTTACACTAAAGATACTGTTATGATACTAAAGTCTGTCACTCAATCGTGCCTTCAAAGTTCATGAAAGCAGATTTTTGAACCATCAGAAAACGCCGAGGAAGCTACTGACAGCGCAACCTAGACGTGCACGGCGGCACATTGCACACGTCGAGGTCCACGCGGGGAACCCCTGCCCACACTGCTCCCCTCAGCAGGAGGCAGGAGCCGTGCTAGAGTCCTCGTGCTGCATGAGAAGCTCCAGAAGGGAAAGGCACAGCATATCTGCTCCGTATCTCAGCCACTCCGGCTGCAGAGCCCCAATCACAGACTGCCCTGAGACTAGCAAGAGGCGAAACTCAGACGCACAGGCAGATGGAGCAGCCCACGACACATGAGAGGGCAGCACTATTTCGGCGGGGTGAGAGGGGAACACCCGCGTCCATCACAATGATGGCTTAAGAGAGGAAAATACACAGGCTCGGACAGGCACACTTCCCTACCGCTCCAGGGGCGGGGAGGGGGGCTAATGAACAATAGGACAAGCGAAAGTACACGTGGAAACGAAAACATTCTCAGGAGAAAAGACCCTCACATCACCACTCCCGTCTTTCACACGCCAGGTCCTCCTTAAAGATTCAGCCCCAAAACTAACAGCAAAGCCTGAAACCCAAAGGCCTTGGCTGGGAAGAAATCAAGGGCCGGAGGTTCACGCACACTCCTGTATGGGTGTGTGCTCGGTCTCTCTCCGGCTCAGCAGCACCTTGGGCAGTTAAGGAGACCCTAAGCCCCAGCTAGCCAAGCACAAGAAGGTGGCGCCAGCCACGATAGAGTCCACACACCACACACGTTGCTCCGAAAGCAAAAGCATCTTTCACACGGCCAAAGGAAAACCAAACCACAATTTAAAAAATTAACTGTTGACTCTCCTCCAGTAACACAGCCTTTTTGTCTGTGTTTGCCCAAACTTTCAGAAAGGAACTGCACTTACCAATCTCAAAGGGACATGATGATGGCCACCTTGGACACCTGTGTCAACTAAGAACCGACCGTGACAGGGCACCCTGGCTGTGGCTGGCTCTCATCGGGTCGTCCCAGAGACTGCAGGGCTGAGGCTGGGAAGCCACAGAGGGAGCCTCGCGTCCAAGCAGCCTGGTGGCCCTGCTGAGCTCACCGTGCAGCCACAAAGGCAACTCAGAACTTTGCTCTCAGGGGCTGGTGAGTCAGCTCCAGGCATGAGCAAATGTATCAAAATAGAAGCCTCATTTCAAAAGAAAAAATTGTAGTCTTCAAATTGATCTCTCACACACACCAATTTAAGCCAATGCTACAAGACCACCTAATTTTCTACTTATCAGAAAAAGTCAAACAAACATAACTCCATAACATCATTTGAAACACTTATAAGTGAGCTAAGTATTAATAAAATTAGAAAGCATGTCATGTAAGAGTGAAATTAAGAGCAACATATACATGCTACAAAATGAAACACAAGAGGATAATGCAGTCCATTGACTTCACCGCCACCAGCCAGCAAAGGCCGGGACGAACAGCATGCGTTTGCAATCGCCCAGGAAGACGTGCTAAGCAGTCAGCGCCCTCTCCAACACAGAGAACACAAAACGAAGGAAGAACAAGTTCAAAAGTTCTGCTCACACACACTTCAGGGTCTTCTATTTATAAGCTACAAGAGAGTGTCAAGTAACAAGGTCCCTAACTGTCAACTAGTCGCAGAAGACAGGCAGAAAGATCACGCAGGGCCATTCTTTCCTTCTTTCTTTTTTTCTAATTTTTAAAGAAAAAGTTTCCTATTCTACATAACAAGGAGTCAGAAATCATAAATTTTACACTGAAAAGGGAGCCCTGAGGGGCAAAACCACTTCTCAGCAAGACACTTACCTCAACCTCAAAGTCAAAAATGGGAAGTGTGCCAAATGACCCCCTTTCAAAAATTATTTCTCCAAATTCTACACTTGTATTGTTGCTTTCTCTTTCTCTCCTTACCTCTGTTTGTTCCACAGGTCTAGTCCTTGCGGGATAAGAGCCTTTTCCTCCAATCTCCCCATTTCCCCTAAGGCTGTCTGTTGTGGCAACCTCTTTAGAAGTGCAGGTCTCTCCAGAGCCTCCACCTGTAAATCTAATAAGCTGGAAGCAGTTGCTATGCAGGGAGTTGCTAGCAGGGTACCCACGAGAAGACTGCTTTCCCTCCCCCAGGAACACACACACCCAGAGGTTTGAAGGATGACCACAGAGCAGGTGGGCTCAGCCGCCATGTCCTTGTGTGCCTGATCCTAGGTGAGACTCTTTGCTAACGGTGCCCTACCAATTCCCAGCCGCCTGGGCCAAGGGTGGGGCAGGCCTAACACGCTGCAAAACCACCAAGTTCACGCCACACAATTTCCCTAGAAGGGCATTTAGAACAGTTTCTGCAGATGATGATACACACTGACTGCACCTGGTTGAAGTTATTCTCCCCTCCAGAAGCAGAAGTAGCACCTGGTCCAGGCAGCCAAACTAGCTGTGACAGGAAAGTCAGCTGACATTGTGTGCAGAGGCCAGCGTCATAGGCGGGAAGATGGTGTGTCCAAACCTCTGGACAAAGTTGTTCCCCAAAGCCACACATAGAGGCCACAAACTCAACAGCGGCTCAAGAGCACAAGAACGACATGTACAGAACCAGCCTCCACAAACGACTTGTTTCTATATGGAGCATGTCCCTTAGAGCCTAAAAAGCCAATCTGGATTCTGGTAGCGTGTTGTATTATTCACCAAAAAGTCAGTAAAGGACAAGAGTTCAGGAAATTTTGAGCAATCAACACTATCCCCCATCTGTTCATCCCCCCAAAACACGTACGGGGTACCTGCCACACGAGGTTACTCTGCTAAGCCAGGGGGTCCAAACCAACTAAAAGCATTATCAGTGCAGCAATACCCTGTCAATGGCTCACCCTATAACCCAGACTGGGGGTGAAAGCAGGCAAAACGGAAAGGGGAGCTACTGGACAAGGCTTGTGTATCCACCAGATGACGTCAGGGAGGTGGCCGAGGCTTTAGAGCTGGGTCGCTGACAGAATGATGGAAACGCTAACCCGGCACGAGTCTAGACTGGAAAACCGATCCCCCAAAGGCAGCTGCAGATGGACGTGGCCCCAGCGCTCACAGGCAGGTGCACTGCAGAAATGGGCCCTACATGCACGGATGGCTTTAGGACTGGGACTTCAATTTGTTCACGTCTTACTCAAAACCTACTTATGGATGTGTGTTTAATATTTGGTGAAATATAAATGACGACTGAGTCAATCAGAGATATTCAGAATTCTAGGGTCACAGAACAACTGCACAGTGTGTATTTAGGGTGGAATACCTCTCACTGCAAAGGCCTGGCTGGCCACACTCCTGCTCTAGAAAGAGTTGTGTGAACACGACATCGCCTTTTCGATTCCGAGCTTTCGAGAAGCCGATGGATACTCAAACACTAGGGAAATCCGCCAAGGCTGAATGTTTAAACGTGCTAACTTCTAAAAGCGAGGTCCAAGATAAAGAAAAAATAATTACAGACCTTGACTTCTCTGGGCCTGCCTCCTTTCCTGTAGAAAGGAGTTGATATCAACACCCATCTCATGTTACTTGTGAGGACTGAGCTTACGTGCAGAGTCCTTAACCCAAGCCCGGCACAGAGCAAACAGGAGCGTGGATTTTTCTGTCACTATCATCACCCATGCGGATGCCAGCGTGGTAGGCAGCACAGCCCTAACTCAGCCACTCCTGCAAGCGGCTTCACGCACCAGGCTCTACTCTTCCCGACCAAAAAATGGGGCCTGTGACAGCTCCACCCTAGAGCCCTTTCAAGGACTGACCCTTTAAAAAAGGGCTTTTCAACCTCAGCACTGCGGACCTCGTGAATGAGATAACTTTGTTGCGGGGCTGTGCTGTACACCGCAGGGTGCCGAGCGTCTCCGGCCTTAATCGCTGGATGCCGCAGCACCGTAAGTCGTGCAGCCCAGAACGTCTCCAGACACTGCCAGATGTCTGCAAATCCTCCCAGCTGAGAACCACGCTGGAAATAAAGGGCATGATGGCTGCTATACAGGAAGCAATGAATAAAGTTTTAAAGTGCGAGTCTTTTGTATCGCTTGTGCATTCTTGAAATGGGTCACAAAATCAGATGTTATATGAGTGACTGTCAGCTCCAAGTGTTATCCTTCCAATTTGAAAGCTAAATGTCTTTTTTTTTTTTTTTTTTTTTTTGAGACAGAGACTCATTCTGTTGCCCCAGCTAGCGTGCTGTGGC
>NW_012153541.1:512243-526507 GCF_000956105.1 Propithecus coquereli | reverse complement strand
CTTGCTCAGGCTGGTTTCGAACTCCTGAGCTCAAACAATCCGCCCGCCTCGGCCTCCCAGAGAGCTAGGATTACAGGCGTGAGCCACCGCGCCCCACCGTGAAAGCTAAATTTCTGATAAACTGAGTTGACCAAGGGTTCCGGGCCATCAGAAATGTTTAAAAACAAAACAAAAACATCAAAACCACTCAAAGATTCCGCTTCTTTAACTTAAAAAAAAAAAAAGAGCTAAGGTCATACAGGTCAAGAAGCACCCAAAGTCACAAGGCTGATCACAAATAGGTCAAAACTGAAGTGCAGGTCTCCTGACCTGCGTCCAATCAAAGATTACCGTCCTCACCTGGATAAACATCCCACATTTTTGTCAAGTGTGGGAGACAGAACCAATGCCCAGCAGTCGGTATCTAAGACAGCAAATACTGTTGCAAGGTCTACCTCCAGGAACATCTAAGAATATCAACATCAAGACACTGAAATAAAAGGCAAACCCGAGAGGGCATTAGGAACGTGCTTATTTGGAAAAAATTCGTAGTGATTGCTCACTGCTGCCTGCTTTCTGCATGAGTCTCTCTACCACTCCTCGTCCCAGGAAGAGGCCTGCTGCCACAGCACTGGGGTTTTTGGGATACGGCTAAGCCTCCTGAGAGGATCCTTCACCGTGGCAGAGTCCAGAATGGGATGGGTGGGGACTAAATTAATATTGGTTTAATTAATACTGGTGGTATTAATGTTAGTACCACAGCAAGCTTGCTGTAGTGATGGTCTACCAAAGAATGTAATTTTCAGCTTCAAGATATTGTAAAATACACTTCAACAAACAAAGTAAAAACTGGCAATCCCCCGTGACTCTTCCCCAAGAAATATCTCCAAAAGTAAAATTTTATCTTTGTCAGATTTTTGTGCATATATTAATACACGGTTTAGATAAAAACAGGATCTCATTATATGCACTCTATCACCACTTGCTATACCTATTTCCATTTAAAAAGACATCATGGCCACCCTTCTAAGTTTCACATAAAATTTACTGCATGTTGAATGAAGTGAACATAATAAATCCCCTACTGATGAGTCCTTGAATTAACTGCTTTTTTTACATTTTGCAATTATAAACAATGCTGAAAACAGTATCCCCTGCTCACCTGGGCCCATACCTCCAACAGGATGAATTCCTAGGAACAGAATTACATTACAGGGAATGCACTGATAGGTACTGTCAAGGTAAAATGATCCTTCCAACAAGCTTAACTATTTATACTGACAACATCTGATGACAGTGTACCTGTCCTCCTCACCCCTGACAATAACTAACATGGTCATGTTTGTTTCTTCCCAGTCTGATGTGGGGGAAATATGACTTTAATAGCAATTCTCTGATCATCAGTGAGAATGAAATCTTGTGTAGCTCACTGGCCATTTGAATTTCTTGACTGTGAAGACTGAACTATTGACAACTTCTGTTCACCTTTCTACCGGAGTGTCTGAGCACATATTTTTTTTTTTTTCTGGAGACAGAGTCTCACCCTGTCACCCCAGCTAGAGTGCAGTGGTGTGATGATCACAGCTCCTGGGCTCAAACGATCCTCCTGCCTCAGCCTCCCGAGCAGCTGGGACTAGAGGTGAGCACCACCATGCCCAGCTAATTTTTCTATTTTTAGTAGAGACGAGGTCTCATTCTTGCTCAGGCTGGTCCTGAACTCGAGATCTCAAGCGATCCTTCCACCTTGGCCTCCCAGAGTGCTGGGACTACAGGCGTGAGCCACCACCTCAGCACAAATTTTTAAGACAAAGCAAAATCCACAGCTCGGCAATAGAACAGTAGGAATGATCAGAAAGACGATGAATTTAAGTGAAACTCAAGTTGTAAGCTAAAGATAACTGCTAAAGGACACCCAACAAAAATGATGAGAAAACACAATGAAAAAGGACATCTTTTGCCTCCATAATTCACACAGTGGACGACAATGTGGGCTGATGAGCTAAGACACCTAAGCCCACCAAACTCCACTTTATTCACACGTATCAACCTACTCCACTTTAAGGGAAGGGCTCCCCAGAAGGTAATTTTGGTTGCAGAAGAGTGACAAAGTACACACTAAGTTTTGGGGGAGCACAGACTTCTGGGTAGAGGGTAGACTGAGGCTGGCAGGCTCAGGCGGGGCAGTGAGGCGGAAGGTGAAGGCACAAACTCTGGACCAACCACAAGGCCGGAACCCTGGCTCTGCTCTGACTCCAGTCTTGGCCTCAGCAGCCACCTTCTCCAGTAGACAGGGAAAAAGGAAAATGCCTTGGATGGTCTGGCCCACGGTCACCTCACTTGCGATCTGCCCCCATCAGTGCCGAGCCACCCTGCTCCAGCTACCCAAAGGCGGCCACTGAGGGCCTCAAGAGCCAATGCCAGGAGCCCCACCTCCCCCCATAACCTCCTCCCCTCTGGCATCCCCCTCACTCCGCTCCACACGCGTCTTCTCGAAGCTGGCGCCCCGTTCCTCTAACATGCGGAACACACCCCTGAGCCGCGCTCTGCACGTCTGTGCACTCCCTTTAGAATGCTCCTTCCCAGAGAGCTGTCCACGGCCTGCTCGCTCACGGCAGGTCTGAATCGGCTGTCACCCCAAGGCCGCAGCAAGGCCTCCCCAACTAGCCTACGCCACACAAGCACAAGAGAACACAATTGTTTTATTCCTTAGTGTACCCCGCCTCCTAGAACAGTGTCTAGCATGTGGAAGTTGTCAAATTAATACATTTAGTTTCATACCTTCCTAAAGCACCACTAAAATGATAGTAAATAATTATTTTTTAAAGACACAAACCACATAAACAGAACAGGAACAGAGATTAGAGGCCAGAAACTGGAAACAGACTTGAAAGGGTCGAGTCCTCCATCCGCGGCAGGAAAGGCGACCAGCAATCCGAATGGACTGGAGAAATGGGTTAGAAACAGACATGGTGCAAAAGTTAAGCAGCAGGAAGACCTCCAGATTTACCCCCAACTCTGCACGGCCAAGCAGCTGTCCCTCGCCTGCCCTGGCCGAAGGCTGTGGTTCTTGCTCTGGAAAGGGAAGTAGAGGATCTTTGAACTGGGGACAGCAGCCACCGCAAAACCATCCTGAACGCAGGGGAAGTGCGCTCCTGCATGGATACCGCTGAGATCCCAGGCCTTGTGCCTCACTTGGCCCCTGAACACAGCCAGCCAGGGAGAGGCTAGAAGACATTTCTCTGGGGAATCGGAAGAGATCCAAAAGGCTGACGGGGTGCTGCGAGGAAACGGCTCGGCCAGGTGCCTCTGCAGTGAATGCTACAGTCAGCAGCCACACGCTCCCCGACACAGGAGCAAGCACACACCATCACCGCACAGCCCAGACAGGCTCTGGTATGGAAGCCAAAACCCCCAAGAGCAGACTGAAGAGGGACTTGAAGAAAAAGAAAACTTAAAAGAAAAAACACTGGGTGTAGTGGCTCATGCCTGAAATCCCAGCACTGGAGGAGGCCAAAGTGGGAGGATCACCAGAGGCCAGGAGGTCAAGACCAGCCTGGGCAAAAGCGAGACCCCGTCTCTACAGGTGTGCTCCTGTCGTCCCAGCAACTGAGGAGGCTGAGGCGGAGGATGGCTTGAGACCAGGAGTCTGAGGTTTCCGTGAGCTGCGATCACACTACGGCACTGCAGGCTGGGCGACAGGGTCGAGACTCTCTATTTAAAGATACATACACACCCATGTTCCTCAGAGATAAGAGGAGTTATTACATCCACGAAACAAAAATAGGAGGTCATAAAACAGGAATAGAGAGAACAAGAGAAAGCTGTTTGAAATAGAGGAAAACTCAAGAGAGGGGCCAGAAGAAGGGTACAGAGCCTCAGTTAGATAAGAGAAATACGGCTTTTTGAGATATACTGCACAGAGTGCTGAATGTACTACAGTATCACACATTTCAAAATCACTAAGAAAGTAAATCTCAAATACGCTTGCTCACCACAAAAAATAACTATTTGAGGTGATGGACATGTTAATTAGCTTGATTTTATTCTACCATTGTTTTCATAAATCATAACATCACCCCATAAATGCATACAACTCTAATTTGCCAATTTACAATTAAAAAATTAAAGTTAAAAAAACCTTTGAGGAAGAAAAAAGAAAGGAAAATGGAAGATCTAAGAAAATTAAGAGGGCCAACCCAGAAGGCACAACAGTAGAGATAGAAAGAGATCGAGACAGAGAAAGAGAGAAAATGAATGGGAAGAAATCAAATCAAAAAAATCAAGAAAAACGCCCAGCATTGACGAAAGTGAGTTTCCATAGGCAAGACACTGGCTGAAAACCGATGCCAGAGGTCTGTTCTGGGCGCTTTGAATTTCACAGAAAGACAAGCCTTCAAGCTTTCAGCAAGGAAAACAGTCACATGCAAATATTATGTTGTCAATAAATAAAAAGAAGAACCAGAAAGACTTGAGGCTTCAGCACTGGAAGCCGGAAGGCAGAGGAGCAAAACGATACCAAACTTCCACTCAGGTGTGAGGGCAGAATAAAGCACTTGCAGACACACAGGCTCTCAAAACTTTATCTCCCACGCACCTTTCTCAGGCAACTACTAGCGAAGGATGTGCTCCGTCACAGTAATAGTAAAACCAGAAAGAGGAGGACGTGGGTTCCAGAAAACCCAGGGTCCTGCACAAGAGGGACTGACGAGATGCGCAGAAGACCGCGGGCGCGGTCAAGGCTGCAGCAGGTCGGACGCTTTGGAAGAGATTTACTCAAGACGAAATGAAGAGAGAAACTTCATCAGACAGAAAGGACTGAATTTCCTGACAAGAGACTTAGACAATTGGTACAGAATTTGGGGTTGAATTTTAGTGATAGATACATAGAAAACTAGGTAAACAGCAAGGAAATAAAAACAAGACGCGTATTAACCTCAGAGAAAACAAAGTTACCCAGGAAAGGAAAAGTAATCCTAGTACACCGTTTAGCTTCGCCGTGCATGGCACTATGCAGTCATAAATAAACAATAAATACTGAACTCACGAAATTACGGATATACCTACTTTGAGCAGCCACGGGTATGCACAGAGAAGGCAGACGGTGAAAGAAAGCTAGGACCTTCCTACTGACTCTCAGTGTCCGGTGGAGGGAATACATGAAACAGGCTGAGGGGGCACCAACAGGCCAGCCGTGCAGACGTGCCCCTCAGGGCTGGAAGTAAGACCAAGGGCATCGACTGAGGCGAAAGCCGACCCTCCGCAGGGAAGAAACACGGCTGGGGAAAGGGCACCGGCACTTTTTCCTTACAAGCCTTTCTAGAATTAGACCCTTTAAATTACATGAAGTTCTAACCTTGATTTGAAATAAAATTAATTTTAATTTTAAAATTCGTATGAATGCCAATAAAAAGCAGTCAGGGAGAACATGCACTGTTACCAAGCTAACAGCACTGACGAGATGACTGAGCCGACGACACGATGCCCACACATGGCTCAGAACACAAGTCTGCTTCACCCTCAAAGGTATTCGAGGAACTTCGGCGCGCCTGGTAAGACTGCAGCCTGCCAGGCCCTTCACTTCTAAAATGTCTCTGATTCTAGAAATCCAAAAATTAAAAAAATAAAAAAAGACAAAAAACCTTGCTTTAACCTAAAATAATGTGATCGATTTTTAAAATGTTACACATGTGACAAGAGATTCTTTTCATTATTTTCTTGCTTTCAAAATGTTGAATGTTGTGGATTTTACAATTTAAGGGAAAAAGCATTCTGATGCATTACGCTGGTCGGGGTTCTCTGGCTGCTTTTCTACTTGGTCAAAAGCCTTTAGATGCATCTTTGACTTTGTGCCACCATAACCTGGCAACTGAAAGCTCAGCTGTGTGCTATCCCTCCTCAGAGCCCGCTTACTGCCTAACAGAAAAGGGAAAAGCTTTCCTGTGACCACTGGCCCACGGGATGGATGCACATTGAAGGGGGCAGGCCAAAGAGAAGCACCACTTACTACTGCAAAAAGCATGTTCTCCACTCAAGCCCTTTCAGTAAATAATTTTCAGTTGGGAAGCACTGATGGAGAATCTATCTGACCCGTGAAACATCACAAGCCATCCCAGTGGACACAGAGTAATCATCTGAAATCCTGTCCAAGTCAGAGTGTCTTAGGACTGACTGAAGGGCATGAAGCCCTTCACCGCACGGTCTCAGCTAAGCCCTCTAACACTCGAGACACCAGCAACATACCAAGTTCTCAACTGTTGCCCATACATGCCACCAAATATAAATGTCATTCCTCCTCTTTCCTAGTCTTCCTGTCTAGAACACCCTAACCTGTCAACTCCACCTGGTAAACTCTTATTCACCTCTAAACCCCAGTTCAAGTACATTTTTTTTTTTTTTTTTTTTGAGACAGAGTCTTGCTCTGTCATCTGGGCTAGAGAGCGACGGCCTCAGCAACCTTAAACTCCCGGGCTCAAGCGTTCCTCCTGCCTCAGCCTTCCAAGTAGCTGGGACTACAGGCATATGCCACCATGCCCGGCAATTTTTTCTATTTTTAGTAGAGACGGGGTCTCACTCTTGCTCAGGCCGGTCTCGAACTCCTGAGCTCAAGCGATCTTCCTGCCTTGGCCTCCCAGAGTGCTGGGATTACAGTCGTGAGCCACTGTGCGGTCAAGGACCGCATTCTTTATGAAGACTTTCCAACCAATAGTCACTGCCTCCCATTTCCTATCCCCACACCTTGTACATATGTCTATTATCGCACTTACCACACCGCAGCGTAATTGCTCTTTCACAAGTATATCTCCCACACTAGACCACAAGCTGCTTTACCTCTGCACCCACAGAACCCTTAACAGTAGCTGGTACACAACAATTTCCAGTAAATAAGTTTTGAATTGAACTGCTGAAGAAGTGAGCCTGAAAGTCAGACAACTGGAAGATCAAGACAAGAAAGCCAAAGAAAAACACTTAATGACTCAAGAAGAAATTCTCCTGTAAGTCCTCTGAGAAGTCAGCTTGCCCACTGGAGAGGGCACTGGCCCAGGTATCCACCTCAACAAAGAGCGACAGAGGGACAACTGCATCTTACAGGTGCTCTCCTTACATCGCTGCACTTTTACCTGAGTGACATTAATTTGACTCAAGGTAAGATAAGGTAAGCCCTTAAACAGTGCTTAGCACATAGTAGAACTAAGAGTAGTAACAGGAAAGGTTACTCCTCATTGTGAATTATTTAACTGGCTTTCAAATGCTGTCCGTGAGACGAGAGGAAGTACGCTCCATTTTCTCCAAGTCTAAAACTCTCAAGATAGGTTGATTGATGGGTGACGTTTCAGACACGGAGATACGGGAATTCAAATAATGGAAGCCATTCTTAACCAAATACCTTTTGAACTACTTTAAAACACTGCTTCCAAGTATCTTAGTATCAAATGCACTTAGTGAGTGTAGCCTGGAGGCACTTACAGCATTCAAAATGATCAAAACATAAACCAAAGCACTAGGTTTCATCCAATGTTTCAGTATCCCAGGTTCACTTCCACAAACGAACGTTAAGCTTATTATGTCGTGTGGCACTACCAGCAGCCTCATAAAAAAATCTTGTGATTTACCCAATCTTAATAAGGTTTCAAGAAAGTTACCTGCTAAGAAAGTGACTGATTATCCCTAAGCAGACACCAAAAAAAGGTGAAGTCATTGCCTGACGGCTTGGGGTAGCTACGAATATAAAACTCCAAACTGAAGGGCGGATCATCGTTGTTACTAAACGCTACGACTCATCACATCCCTCCAGACGTTTCATTTGACCATAAACATTGTTTAATAAACGAGACTCAAGGTGATTTCTCCTTTGGTTTTACATGGCATCCAAACACCATGTGCAGTCTGACCCCCTGATTCTCTAAGTCCAGTGGGAGAGGATAAAGCAGCCACCTGGAGCACCCAACCGCTGTGCTGGGGCGCTACCCACGAAAACAACCCCGCAACGTGTCATGGTGTCAGAACAGCTCAGGTTCCCAACACCATGTTGGTCACCCCTTTGGGACTCAAGAAGTGTTTCCTTTCAGCCGGGGTAATCTTGGAAGGCTTCCTGTACGAGGGGTATTTGCGCCGGGCCTGAACTTGAGTCTCGGACAGGTGCTGGGCTTCCAGGCCACGCGGGAGGGATATAGGGGCGCCCCAGGCCGGGGGCACACACGGCGGGCCGGAGCCGCGCGCACCCGTCCCGGGCAGGCCGCAGCCTGGCGCAGCCCCCTCCCGTCCCCGAGCCACGTCGCTGCGGGCGGGCGGGCCCGCGAAGCGCGCCCCAGGTCTCACCTCGGGACCCGCACCGGGAGGAAGCTAGGGGCCGCGCCGGCTCCGCCCTCCCCCGCGGGGTGGCGGGCCCCAGATCGCGCGCAGGAAGGCCACGTCCCCGGGCGGGACGCCCAACTCGATGGTCTGCACAGGGGCCCGCGCCCCACGTGACCCGTGCGCAGCCAATCCCAGGGAGGCTCCGTACCATCGAGACGACGGCGGCCGGAGGGTAGACTAGCTCCGCGCGACGACTGACCGGCCCCGCTCCGGCGCCCCCGGCTCGGTGCTGCCGCCATCTTCCTGGAGGAGAGGAGCAGAGGCGAAGGCTACCCCTCCCCGGGATAGCTCCGCACTCATGCCATCGCCTGCCCTCCCCCGACCGCCTCTTCTCCTCAGTGCTCACCTAGCTCGTTATAAAGAAGCGCCCTTCCCCCCACTCTAGTTATCTACCACAAGGCGGAGATTCTCATTACCTGTTCCACTCTTTTTAGCGTAAGCAAACCAGGCTCATAAGGTAGGAACTGTGGCGAAACAGGGGCAAGCCGCCATCTTGGTAAAGGAGAAGAGGCTACGCTTGACCTCCCCCCCACCCCCAGCCTCTATATGGCCAACCGCCGTGGGAGGGGCACGGCGCCTGCGCAGAGGCGGACAACGCGGCCGAGTCTGGGCCTGCGCACTCGGGGGCCGGCCTCATGGGGGAGGGAAGAAAGGCCGGGCCGCCCTGGGCCAGGAAGGAGTTGGCAAAGGGGCGGGGCGGGGCGGCTCGATGACGCGATACGTCTGCGCGCGGGGCGGGGCGTGAGGCGACCGCGGGAGCTGGGCGGGTCCGCGGCCGGGTCAGTCGGCGCCAGTTCTCGCTCTGGTCGGCGGGTGAGTGTCTCCCCGGTGGTTCCGGCCGGCTGTTCCCGCCGCCGCGGAGGCGCAAGCTATGGGCTGACCGTCCCGAGGAGGTGCGGGGGACGCCCGGCTCCTCCGTCCCCTCGGGCGGTGGTCGGCCAGCCCCAGGGGGCGCGCGGGTGGGGCGAGGGTGGGGGAGGGGTGGCCAGGCCCGGGCTCCGCGGCCCCCGCCCCGCGCTCCCCCCACCGCGGACGCCTCCCGGAGAGCGGGCGGGGCCGGGCGCGGACGCGGGGCCGGGGGTCCCGTGACCCCGTGCTGACCCTGTGGGAACCACACGACACCGCCTGAGTACCGGGCCTGGGGGCGTCGAGTGCCGTCGAGGTCGGGGAAGTCGGGGCGGGCGGGGAGGGATGATGCGGGTTCGGGTCGGTCGCGCACCGGTGGGTGTGTGGCCATCTTGCCTCTGTAACGGTGCCATTTCGTCCCGGGGGCGTGGAGGACGCGCCGCCTCCCGCCCGCCCGAGCTCCTGCGCTGGCCGCGGCGGATAAGGGGGCCGAGCGACAGGCGCTGTCTGTGCAGCGAGCCTTCCGCGGGAGAGGCGACAAAGGGCTGCGCCGGCAGGGAGAAAGGCGGCAAGCCCGGGCTCGGGGGACAGTGGGGAGGCCTCTGACCAGGGCCGCGGAGGAGAAGCAAACCTGTGGCCACCGTGGTCTCAGTGAAGTCCTAACTCTGGGGCAGCCCACAGGCCCAGACAACTACTGTTTTTTAAAACCTTCTTTCATCTTTCTGGCGTTATTTTTTGTCAACGCCACCCCAGCCCTGTCTGTCCACACACACACAAACGCATGACCCTACCACGCTGAGCTGCTTTTAGTTCAAACTGCTGCGGTCTTTTACACCTTTGGCCTTCAAACTTTCCTTGTGTCAGGAACATAGTTACCTCCCACCCTCTCTGCCTCTGCACGTCTGGCCCCTACTCCCTGCTTCGGGATTCAGCCGTGATTGGATTTGCTCCAGGCTGGTTTTGGCGTTCCCCTGATGTTCTAGATAGTAGTTGTCCACTAAACCACTAGTCCTGTGAAGGGCAGGGCGTGTGTTAATCGTGTCACCCTTACCCATTACCTAGGTTGGTGACCGGCACGTAGTAAGCTCTCAAGTATTTTTTGGCCAGATGTGGTGGCTCACCTGTAATGCCAGCACTTTGAGAGGCCCAAGCAGGAGGATTGCTTGAGGCCAGTCACTGAAGACCAGCCTGGGTAACACAGCAGGACCCGTCTCTACAAAAAATAGAAAAATGAGCTGGGGGTGGTGGCACCGCCTGTGGTCCTAGCTACCTGGGATGCTGAGGAGGGAGGATCACTTGAGCACAGGAGTTCAAGTGATGATGCATGATGGAGCCGTTGCACTCCAGCCTGGGAGACAAGGGAGACACTGTCAAAAAAAAAAAAAAAGTATTTCTTGAATGACTGAAATCATTATAATACTTCCAGATATGTGTAATGTTCCAAAGTAGCCTTGCCATCATGAGGAAAAATATGATGGTGTAGGGGTTATGAGAGCTGTTTCCCGATGCTTCTAACTTGAGATTCATTGTTTTCGCTGATTATTTTTGATAGCTCTCATTAAGGGATTCTTTGCACCACCCAGCAGCCTAACTAGAAATGTGTACCGTTACACGTAATCTTGGCGTTGATCTCCTTCTTAGCTGTAAAAGTTGTCCTGATTTTTTTTTTCCATCTTCCACCTTGATCTCCCTCACCAGTGCCACAGCCTATAATAAAGAACAAGAGCTTTTTAATCAGAACACATTTGCATTCTGACTGGCTATTGAACTGGCAGGGGGGGTGGGGCTTCCCTCTGTCATCATTCATAAATGTGATTCAGGTCCCTTTTTATTCCCCATTCCAAATAGAGAAACTGCTGTAAAAGAAAAAGTTGTGGGTTTTTTTCTGGTGGAAAGGAGACACCAAAACCCACTTGGCAGCAGAATCAAGGTGAGGCCATGTAGATAGTCTGCATTTATCCCACTTCTGTGCTAATGGTCATGCATGTCACTGCAGAAAGTTCATTTGATTGTGGGGTGCCGCCCGAGACCCTGTTGAAAGTGTTGTGTGGTGTGGTGTCCGTGCACCTTCCTCACATCCAAAGAGTCTGAATACCAAAACCTGAACACTTTGGATAAGAGATTGTGGACCTTCAGGGTTCTATGTTGCAGGGTCATTTTGTGGATTTGTGATAATGTATATAAACTTAAGAATAACTCATGCCAGTAAGTGGTAATTCCTGTTTATGAGTATTCTACTAATATAAGTGCCACCAACAAAGTTTCTGTTACCGAGAATCCAGTTTTATCCATCTGTTCTTCACCTCCCATCTTTTGTTTTGGGAAGATTGGTGAATCAGGATGGGAATATTGCTCTGTGCAAAAAGGAAACTGTGGATCAAGAATAAAGAACTTTCAAACAACTCCTGGCATCTAGAATAAGCATAATCTGAAAGAATAAAATTTTCATTTGACCACATTTTTGAGACTTGGGGGATCTAATTGGTCTGCACCTGAGGATTAAATTAATCACGGTGCTTGTCAGTCTGTTGCTGCATCAAGGCATTCTCACTGAAAACCAGTGATCCAGTCATTTTGTGTTAGTTAATGGCAGGAGAAAATCATTGTGGATCCAAATTATGTTTCAGAGAAAAACTGAGTATGGCAAGTACTCAGCAGATGGCAAGAGAAACTTGGTAAAATTAAAGCAAAGTTGAAATGTCCATTTAAGACAAATGATTTCTTCATTTTCCTACACTTGCACATCAAAATAAAGTCTTGAGTGGGAAGAACCTGATAGGGAAGAATGAAAGTCACCTTTCTCTAGTGGAGCACCCTCAGCCATACTGAACAGAGGAAGGGGACCGTGGGCAGGCACAAAGTGTAGCACTCTCAGGGTGCTCATGTGCAGGTGGTCAGAGCAGACACAGGGTCCTTTGAGTGGCCGCAGTGGCCCGAGGTTCTGTGGCAGTGCGGGAGAGGTGCTCCATGATATTCCTGTGTCACACTGTTGGTTTGACATCAGACACACGTAGTAGCTGGTAAGGCAGCTGCCCCCTCCTTTCCGTCAGGCATTTATCCTTCTGTGTGAACTTGGATGTCATTTTATCCAATACTTTAAGAAAAAAAGCCACACCATTAGGGATTTCACCTAGAATTGGACCAAATTACGTACTAATTTGGAGAAAATAAGAATGATTTGATTGATGTAGGACCTGCTTTCTCCTAAATTTGTTCCTACATGATTGGAGGTTTTTTTTTTTTAACTATTGTGAATGGCATTTTCACCCTCACTTCCGTTCCTTGGTAGTCATTGCTAGTACAGAAAGGAATGTTTGACTTATTCGATATCTATCTTATATTCGGTCACCTTACTAAATTATCTTATTCTAGAATTCTTTAACCCAAGTGTTGGTTTTCTTTGTATTCCTACCAGCAGAAAAGTTTTTGTTTGTTTTGTTTTCATTTACTTGTTTCACTGTGTTCACTAGACTTGCCAAGGTAATATAAAATAATCATCGTGAAATTTCAATATCTAGATCTTATTTGGATCCTGATTCAATTGAAAAAAATGAGAAAGTTGAAAAACGTGAATACTGATTGGATATTCGATTACATTAAAGAACTAGGTACGAATAATGATTTGTCTTACTTAGGAGCCCTTATTTTTAGATATGCATACTGATATATAAATGAAATGTTATATCTGGTATTTGCTTCATGATAGTCCAGGGGCAGTGGTGGAGGATGTGGGGATAGATGAAATGATATTGGCCCTGAATTGCTGGATAATGGGTGTCTCATGCGGGTTTGGTAGTTTTGCTTTTGTATATGTTTGAAATTTTTCATGTAAATGTCTTAAAATAATTATGGTAGTGGATATTCCTGCCTAATTATTGATTGTAATTTAAATAGATTTAGCATTCCATTGTTTAAAGAATGGAATTTGCCATTGGTTTTCAGAAATACCCTGAATTATGTTTAAGCAGTTTCCTCACTTTGTGTCTTTGTCAGGGTTAGTTGCCGGATCTCACCGTACCCCACCTCAGCGTCTGCACCAGGGGCCTTTTCCCTTTAATTCGTTGTTGAAATAGCTGCTATTGGTAGATGCTTTTGATACATTTCTGGACCCTAATTGCTAGCAAATATTGAGAATTTTTGTGTTTACATTTTTGAGTGAGATTGACCTATGGTATTCATTAGTTTGTTCTTTCTTTTTACATCTCCATTTGGATTTTTTATTAAAACTGCTGTCATGATAAAATAAATCGGAGTGTTTCCCTTTTTCTGTAGAGGCTTGGAATAGATAAATGATGCTGGCATTTTCTGTTCAGGATTAGATGGGATTCATCTCTAATTCCATCAGGTCTTGGTCTCTTTTTGTTGGTGTGTCTTTAATCAACTGCCTAGTGCTATTGTTCTAGGAAGGTTTTCCAGTTTGAGGGATTTTAAAAAAAATTTTTAATTTTACTATTTTTTTCGTTTACAGAGGGGGTCTCATTCTGTTGCCCAGGCTGGAGTGCAGTGGCGTGATCATAGCTCAGCTGCAGCTGAACTCTGGGCTCAAGCAGTCCTCCTGCCTCAGCCTCCTGAGTAGCTGGGACTACAGATACGCACCACTACACCCAGCTAATTTTTTTAAAATATTTTTGATAGAGACGGGCTCACTATGTTGCCCAGCTTCCCAAAGCATTTTTTATTAAAGGATGCCAAAAAAAAAATTGGTATTCAACGATATTAGGAAATGAACAAAATAACTCAAAACAGGAAGAAGAAATAAAGAAAAAAACTTGAAGTTATGAGAAAATAAGAGAGTGAATAAATCCAAAAGCTGGTTTTCTGAAACAAATTCCTCACAAGCCCAATTAAGGAAAAAAGAACAAATATATAAAAGAAGGTATTATCACAGCCACAGTAGACTACATATAGCATACCCCATACTCCATCCTGGACAACAGAGCACGGTCTCCTCTCTAAATAAAAAGTTAAAAAATGTAAAACCCAAATTCTCGTCCGAGTTTATATGCTTTTGCTGGGTCCCATCAATTTTGGTTTTGTCTCCTTTCCATTGCTTTCTAGAGCTAGCTCGTGGTTTTGCTTTTGTTACT
>NW_012153541.1:506651-510288 GCF_000956105.1 Propithecus coquereli | reverse complement strand
GATGTTGGTGCTGAAGGCTGGCCAATAGATTCCATGTTTCCCAAAGCTTCAGGGTTTATAAAATTTGTATAAAAATCCTGCGTATCTCTAAAACCATTGTAACATTTCTCAAACACTCAGATGCCTTCAGTGCCTTTTCCTTTACTTATAAATGTATAAATGTAGTTCACGTTGCTCCCTGCGGCCCAGTGTCAAAATCCAGTTCTCATGTAGCTCTAGGAATCTCCAACAGACGGTGAACATGTTCAGGTTACAGTGTCTGGGTATGGGAATCCCTTCCTCCTTCAAAAGTTTGAGAGAGAGAAGGGAAATTACCGTAATTCCGGAGGTCAGGGAAGTTTGTCTTTTTCATCCATTGTGTCCCTAGTGCCTGGCGTGTCATCAGTACTGAAAAATAAATGTGTGAATATTGGTGGAAATGTGGAATGTTCACATATGTGAATATGTGTGCATATGTGTATCAGTTGCTTTCATCAACTTCTAATTTTTAAAATCTGATGTATCTTGTACTGAGAGAGGACTGTTTCATCCTTCCCGGGGAATTACTTGAGGGAACTGAGGGGCTAAGTGAAAGAAGCTGTTGATCCCTGTGTGTCAGCCTTTTCACAGGTCAAGTCTGACTATTAAATATGCATGTGTGGTTTTTTTCCTTAACAGGCAAACGAAACTTCACGAAAGATGTCTAAGGTAAGATCATACTTTATCATATATTTATAGTATAAGAGAAATTGCTTTATGTTTTCAGACCGTTTACAGTCAAGGTTTATGTGATTCATTATTGTCAATACAACTAATATATTCGAGTCATTAAGACATAGATCTAATTGTCATCCAAAGCTTTGAGCTTTCTGTTTTTTCAGGCGTCTATTCTCTTTTTTCTAAATACATCAGTAACAGTCCATTTATCCTCCTTAGATCATTCCCAGCAGACCAAATAATAATTTAAAATTCTAATAATTTATTAGGATGGAATTGGTGGGTCTCTCAGATTTGATAGATTGGTTTGGAACAGCCCTTGCAAGTTAGCACAAAGCCCTGAGATAAATTTGTCTGAAGGACATACTGAGAAAAGTGGAACTTATGGTTAAAATTGTAAGATTATTATTTCTATTTGCCTTTTATTTTTGAGTCTGTGGGGGGTGTTCCTTACTACCCCGTGTAATCGTATTGATTTTTGCTTTATATATAACTACTAGCGTGGAACACAGATAAACAATAAAGAAAATAAAAATTAGCCATTATTCTTCCAGCCAGAAATAGCCACTGTTAACGTTTCATGTAAATCCTTTTTATATCCGTACTGCTAGTTTTCTGATAGAAGTAAGACTTTTTGGAACTGTTGATTTATCTGTATATATTTTTTAATTTGTGAGAGTGACCAATAACTTTTTGTCACATATCTAGCTGATTATGTCTTAAAAGCAACCACTAAGTCTTTTCTTATTTTAATCCTGTTTTAGCAACAACCATCTCAGTTTATAAATCCAGAAACTCCTGGCTATGTCGGATTTGCAAATCTTCCCAATCAAGTACACCGAAAATCAGTGAAAAAGGGTTTTGAGTTCACACTAATGGTGGTCGGTAAGAAATTAATTTATATTCTCAAATTTATTAAACAGATAATCTCCTTTTCCCAACCTGTGGCGTATAATAGCATGACCTATAAAGCAAGAGGAAAATTCTTTGTTGGCAGAATCAAATAACTTGGGAATTTGAAAATATATGTATTTTTTAGAAACTTTTACTCAGAAGTAAAATTATAATTTTTCTATTACTTCCTTGTTTATATGCATGAAAAGGTTTTGCTGTTTCTGTGGCTGCTGGCCTCCAGCGACCCTTGCCTCCTGGTATTCACAGCCCCCCAGACCCTCCCACATGAACAGAGGTCACCTCTGTGACAAGCAGGGCTTTGGAGACGAAGGTGTGAGACCTCTGAGACTAGGTCACAGAAGACATTGTGACTCCCACCTTGCCGTCTCTTGAATTAGTCCCTCTGGGGGAGGCCAGCTGCCATGTTGAGAGGACACACGAGCAGCCTCATAGGAGAGTCCCCCAGGCCGGGACCGAAGCCTGCCAGTGGTATGTAAGTGACCATTTCAGGACCATCCTCCAGCCCCAGTTCAGCCTTCTGAGGAATAGCTACCATTCCAGCTGACATACCGACTACAGCCTTATGACAGGCCCCAAGCCAGAGCCACCTACTTTTAGACACTCCAAAATTCCTCACCCAAAAAGTCTGCAAGATAATGTTTATGGATGTTATAGGCCTCTAAGTTTTGCAGTAATTGTTACATATTAGCAGATAACTAATACAGTCATATTTAGTTAGAATTGTGTTTGTTTAATTATCATTTAAAAAATTACTAACTCCTAAAATTTCAGTGACAAACTTCCCAGCCTCCAGAACTGTATGAAATAAATTTATTTTCCTTTTGAATTACCTAGTCTGTAGTATTCTGTTATAGCAACATAAAACAGACTAAGACAAGCCCTCCTAACATGAATAACTAGAAGATTGGACAAAATATATGAAACAGCTCCTTTAAGACATTGGACAACAGGCCATGCAGGATTTTGATCCTTAAGTGAAAGAAAGCAAATTATATGACTCTGAAGTCATTCTGGCTTCCTGCCATTTACCTGCCCTGCCATGGGGGAAAGTAAATCTGGAGCACAGCAGTCTCACAGGGCTGAGTAACAGATCACAGTTCAGGGACGCTGACGTGGCTGGGACCTGCGATAGTGGGGCAGAGTTCCATAAAATAGAAAGAACTCCAGAAATATACACTAGAGATCCCGTTGAAACCTTGGTTGAGCAAACAATACATGGGTGGGGTAAGATTCCATGAAGCTGGATGGTGTATAACCACCGGGAGACTGTAAGCTAAACTGGAGACTGCTCAGGATCAGAGAGCTCATGTGGTCAGGAGATGTTTGTGTTTCGGTCATCCAAACGAGAAATCTTACTGAATACCCAGGGCATTCAGTAGAAATTCCAGAAAATTTTTGCTTGGGATTAGGGCTCAACTAGACGTAAAGGCTGTTCTAAAGCCTCCCAGACAAAGCTTATAAACAAGCCTCTAAAGGATCGAGTTCATTTGCAAATAAGTTAACTTCTTGCTAGGGCAGAGTGATGACTCATTAAAGACAGACATCAAAATCCAAGCATTTACAGTGTAACATTTGAAATATCTAACATCTAATAAATTGTGTGATATCAAAGAAGCAAAAAAATGTACATAATCAGTAGAAATATCAGATAGTAAAAACAGATTCAGAGATGGTAGAATTGGCAAACAAGAACTCTTACTATTTTAAATGTGCTCCTGTACCTAAAGGAAAACGTAAATGTAATGAGATAAATGGAAAATACAAAAAAAGAATCAAGTTGAACTTCTAAAGATTAAAATACAGCATCTGAAATGAAAAATTTTCAGGACAGGCCTAACAGCAGATTATGCGGTGCAGATGAAAAAGGGCAAGAGAAGACATCTAAACTAAAGCACAAAAGCCAGGTGCGATGCCTCATGCCTGTAATGCCAGCACTTGGGAAACTGAGGCAGGAAGATCACTTGAGGCCAGGAGTTTGAGGCTAGCCTGGGCAACACAGTCAGACCCGTCTCTACAAAAAGTAAAA
>NW_012153541.1:502537-505576 GCF_000956105.1 Propithecus coquereli | reverse complement strand
ACAGCCATGCCAGTAGTTACATGTGAATAGACTAAAACACCCCAGGTAAAAGGCAGAGATTATCAGAATGGGTAATGACCTTCTATTGTCTACAAAAAAACCACTTTCAATGTAGAAACAGAAATAGGTTAAAAAATACAAGAATGGAAGTTATGCAAACCCAAATCATAAGAAAGCCAAAGTGGTTATGTTAATAACAGGCAAAATAGGCTTCCAATCTGCTGCTGAAATGTTACCAGAGATAAAGAAGTATACATCATAATGATAAAGGGATCAATCAGTTCAGCAAAACACACAGAGCTCCAAAACACATGATGCAAAATCTGATAGAAGAAAGAGAAATCTATAATAGGAGTTTTAAACATGCCCATCTTGGTAGTATATAAAACAGAAAATCAGTGACGTTATAGAATTTTTTTCTTTTGAGACAAGGTCTCATTCTGTTCCCCAGGCTAGAGCATAGTTGTATCATCATAGCTCACTATAACCTCAATTCCTGGGCTCAAATGATCCTCCTGCCTCAGCCTCCCAAAGTGCTGGGCTAATTAGCCATGCTCAGCTAATTTTTAAATTTACCTTCTTAACAGTTATGACCCAGCAGTCCCACTCATAGGTATTTACCCAAGAGAAATGAAAATGTCCACAGATTCTACTCCATGCTATACCAGAAAATTAAAAAAAAAAAAAAAAATCCACAAAAGGCTGGGTACAGTGGCTCGCACTTGTGATCCTAGCACTTTGGGAGGCCAAGGCAGGAGAATTGCTTGAGGCCAGGAAGTTGAGGTTGTAGAGACAAGCCTGACCAACAAAGCAAGACCCCGTTTCTACAAAAAATTTAAAAGTTAGGCAGACATGGTGGTACGTGCCTGTAGTCCCAGCTACGTGGGAGGCTGAGACAGGAGGATCACTTGAGTCCAGGAGTTGGAGGTTGCAGTGAGCTGTGATGATGCCACTGCACTCTAGCCCGAGTGACAGGGAGAGACCCTGTCTCTAAAACAAAAAACAAACAAGAGGAAAATGTCCAGACACTTGAATATATATGCTCATGGCCACTTTTCTCAAAGCAGCCCCAAACTGGGAACAGCACAGGTGTCTAACAGCAGGAGGGTGGGTTAACAAATTGTGGTGTGTCCACATGGTGGAATATTGCTCAGCAGTACAAAGAAGCCGCGGATACAGCAACATGGATTAATCTCGGAGATAAGCTGAGCAGAGGCAGCCAGGCACAAAACAGACCATGTGTACGACACCATTCATGTGAAGTTGTAGAATAAGCAAAGCCAATCCGTAGTGAAAGAAAGCAGATTGGTGTTTGTCTGCAGTGGAGCTGGGGGGGTGGAGTTGACTAGGTTATATGCTGGAATTCTTTAGGTCGTGGAAATACTCTTATCGTGAGTGGAGCTGGGTTTCTGAGCATGTACTTTTGTCAAAACTAATCCAACTTTGCAGTTAGTGGGTGTAAATTACACCTCAATAAAGTTGATTTAAAAGAAAGCAGGTAGGGAGTTGAGGGTGAGTTAGGTTGTGAAAAACAGAACTAGAACGTTGACCACGAGAACCCACAACTTTTAAACTGTACTGCTAGCTCAAGCAAAGTGGTATATCAGGAAAACCCCAATACACATAACTGATAAATGAGAAATTATTTAAGACGAAAGGCATAGCTTTTTAAATTGTGGCAGACTTCTAAACAAACGGGCAAGTTCACAAAATGCCTGATCAAATGCGAATGAACTACAATGTTTGGGCAACAGTCTTCAGGGGATTCTGTAACCACAGATAACTGGTTCAGAGACACTAGTGAGGGAAGCCAAGTGGGAGATTGTCCATGAGAACTTGGGGACCATGTTGCCGAAGCTTTTGTCAGATGGTGATCGTTTGTATTAAATTGTTATCCCAGTCACACTTATCTTGGATGATGGCTTAATTTATTAATATAAGAAAAGCAAGATTAAAAATATGCAGCTTATTGTCAAATATATTACCTGATAGAAAGTTAGTAGGTTGTTAGTAGGATCAAATTCACAAGAGGATTACAGAACCAAGCGCCTGAGAACTAAGCTAAGAAAATGAAAACTGGTCTTAAAGCTAAAATATGCTAGTGTGACTGGTTGTGAGCATGTGTGTGATGTGGGTGTTCCTTCCTACAAGCATACACGCCCGGGGTGGGCAGTGTGGACCTCTGTGGGGCCCGCGTGACCTCACTCGCTCTCAGCGCCACCCTGCCATTGTATCCAGCTCTGAGAGGGGTTCTTTGAATGGGCAACAAAGCTGACCACTTAGACTACGACTGCTCCGGGGCCTCCTGAAAAAGGCCCTCGTTGCATGTTTGAGAAAGCGGTTTCATGATCTCTTGTTGCATGACAATTGGAAAAAATTAATGTGGAGAGATTCCCCCAGATCTGAAAGCTTTTTTTTTTTCCTTAACATTGCTGGCTTAGCCTAAATTTTGCTGTTTTATTTTTTAGCCTATGTTTTAAAAAACTTTAAACTTTAGATTAAAATCTAAAACTTAATGTGACAATTTGCCTGGTGGCATTTAACTTTTTCTTGCCCTGTGTATATTCTTTATGGTGATGCCACTGTGCCTAATGCTGTTGTATTTCTTTCTCGTCAGGGAAACATGGGCCATTTTATACTCTGAATACTCCCCATCTTTGCTCTCGCTGTTTTTAAAGGATAACTACATTAATTCTGGCACTTAAAAATTTTTTTTGTTACAATTATAGACTAAAACACACTGACCCATTGTGTTTTGGATGGTGCTAGATTTACACTGACCCAAATCTGTCCTCCTGTGTCTTGTTCCCCATTTATTGACACCTATTTGCAAGATTCCTGGCCAGGATGGAGTCACTAGTGAAGGTGGAGCAGAGCTGGGCACTCTCAGGAATTCAGCCCAAGAGTAGCATTTGTGTTCTGAGTTCATAAGCAAATCATGTATACCCTTAAAATTAAGATTTATGACTTGGAAGTAGCCAGCGAGATGTTACGACTGCTTTTTTAAAAGAAGCTGTCTCAGATGCCTTTGCTCACCTG
>NW_012153541.1:480934-483762 GCF_000956105.1 Propithecus coquereli | reverse complement strand
ACACAAAACTTTGTGTGTAGGAAGACTTACTACAAGGACCACAGTTCTCTAAATCGAGTAGTGCAATCCAAAAATCATAGCAGAGTTGTATGTGTTTGCTGAGTTTCCTCTTTTAGGGGAGAGTTTGATAAAATAATGCTTATTTTGAAGAATAAGCGTGAGAAACAGGAATTATTGAAAAGAGGCTTACACTACTGGTCACAAAAATGTTAGAGCACAGTGGTCATCCGCATCGTGCGTACAGGCCTCATAGGCTGACCAGATAGGTGTCCGGAAGTAGATCAGAAATGTGGAAACGGCTCTGTCTCAAAGGTGGCGCTCAGACCTGCTAGAGTTGTGGATGCAGACAGAGCACTTGGTGAATTACATGAGCATCATGGGCCAGCCTTCTGGAAACAAAAAAATAACCCACTTCTTTGGTCAGATTAATTGAACACAGATCAAATATTTAAATGTTAAAAACATAACCACAAATTCACTGAAGAAAAATCGGAGGCCTTTCTGAACAAACCGCAGTGATAACAATTGGTGCGGATGAAGACAGAGAAAGGCTCGCTGTTCCCATGGTCAGAACCTCGCTGCCTCCAGAGGCCGAGTCATCCGTTCGCCTTTCCTCCCAGTCCCCATCGAGCGCGGTCAGTCGCTCTCCCACATTCTCAGTTAAAAAACGTCTCATTTGCTTTTCCTTGATTGTTGCTTCTGTTTCTGAGAATTTTTTTCTTATTTGAATTGCATGTTTTTATTGTTTACTTGGTTTTCTATGGAGTTATTGGTTCTTTTATTGATTTGTAAAAATTCCTTGTATATTAACTCTTTGTCGTGTTTTGGGAAAGTGTAAAAGCTAAGATTTTAGGAATTATAGAACAGCCATAAGTAACGTTGAAAGACAGCAAACCGTGAAAACCAGTAATGTGTCCAACGCGTCCTGTGTCCGTAGCTCCGCCGCATGCAAGAGATGATCGCCAGGATGCAGGCGCAGATGCAGATGCAGATGCAGGGCGGAGACGGCGACAGCGGGGCGCTCGGGCACCACGTGTGAGGCGATGTGCGCCTGTTGGTAAGTCGGGGACCGGCCCTGTGTCCACCAGCCCGGACCCCAAGCAGTCGTCACTGACGTCTGTTGTTGTCATGTCAGCTTGAATATAATGACAGGCTCATCCTCCTTAAGTCTTATTGATGTTTTGCATTTTTGAAGCTCTGTCATTAAGTAACATCACTGGCCTTAGAGGAGGAGGGATTACCCCTAAAACAGAAGCCACTACTTTGCCGCCTTCTTTCTAATAAAGATTTTTCATATTTTCTAAGCTTACAAACATGATTAACATTAAAAGAAAAACTATATATTAAAATACTTTTGTTTTACAATTGGAAGTTTGTTAATGCTGAGAACATCTCTTCAAAGAGAATAAAAAAGTGTTATCAAAATAGCTTATGCAGATAAAATAGAGACGCCACGAAGGGGAAGAATGATGCCCTAGGTAGGCGAGGGCTCCCTGGATGGAGACTGTCGACTTCCAGCTCCTTGAGACAGTGCTGCTCTCTGTCTGGCCTGGTGTGCGCCGGCCGCCCTGCTTGAAAGGAATCCACAGACACCGGGGACTCCAGGCAAATGTCTGCTGTCCTGCATCCTCTGGAAGGGTAGGTGTTCAGAGTTGTCCAGGTGGCCAGTCCCATCACCTCCCAGAGGAAGAGAGTGAAAGGTGAACATCAGACAGAGACCTGAGAGTCCAATGGAGAGAGCAGTCACGTGGAGCTGGGGTGCAAGCAAACAAACCTAATGCGGAGATATGATTAGAGCTTGAAGGGGAGAGTGTGTGTGAGTCAGCAGTGATCTGGGGAGGAAAAGCTGGGCACTGGGTAGATGGTCTCCACTGCAATTGAGGGACCTCATCCTGAGAGAACGAGAGTGTCCCCGAAAACGGGGAGGCGACTTGAGGTAGCTGACACACGTGACAGGGCAGATGAGACGGAAGGCAAGGAGTCCAGAGGCCTCCAGGACAGACAGTTAATGCAGGACCTAGAGTGACCTGCTGGGGCATTGGCCACCAAACTCTTGTGCAGCTCTGTTGGGAAAGGCGTTCACTGTAAAATACAGTGTGTATCTGGGCAGACACAGAAATACGTAAGTGCGGTTTGGTAAGTTCTCGTGAGGGAACATCCACATCACCCCCACCCGGGCCCACGTTGGTTGCTGCACTTTCATCATCACGTTGAAACTTCAGAGTAGTCCCGAGGGTGTGTGCTGAGTTCAGACGCACAGGTGGAGAAATTGATGCTGCTCGAGAGTTGAACACTTTGCCTGCGGTCGTGTCACTCGCCGAGTGGCAGCCTCCTGACTGCAGCGCTGATTCTGCGTGACCAGGTGTTGGCGTCTGGAGTGACGATGACGGCACAGTGGGAACAGTCAGGGACTCTCGGTGGGGCTGAGGCAGGAGGGAGTGATGTTTACCCATTTTCTCTGGTCTTGTTTCCTTTTAAAATTATGAATTATGAAAATTTTACTCTAGATACATACAGTTAATTTTTATTTCTGTATACTTTTGTGGTACTTCCAATTTCCAAGAGCCTCATGAATGGCGTTTTGATTTAATGTTGTGATCATATAAACCCCAAACTTCTGTTCAGCTTACGCCCTCTGTTAAGGAGAAAAGTGATGCTGTTGATGATCAGAGCAGCAAACGTTTTGTTTCCCATTTAAATGTGTTTTCGTTTGTTTTTCTAGAAAACACTTTCCTGGAGAAAAAGAAAACATTCCAGACGGTAATATAGCTGCGTGTTTTCATGAGATCGTTGGAAGGCTACCCATCCACATTTTGCAGAACCTGTGC
>NW_012153541.1:479551-480884 GCF_000956105.1 Propithecus coquereli | reverse complement strand
ACAAGGAAAGTATCACTTATGTGGGGAAGTGTGCTGTACCTGGGGTCCTTGGAGCTTGGTCGTAGATTTTCTGTGACACATTCATGGCTCCATCCTCTCTGAGTGTTTTTCTTTGCCTGTAAAATGTCATAATGCTTTCTGGCTGTATTACACATTCGATGGCAGGATCAAATCAGAATGTTCTGTATCATTAGAAATGCCGTATACATAGAAGATTGCTGTATTGATAGATGGTATCTGACTGGTTCTTCTCCTGTCTGAGTGTTCCAGTGCAGGACACCAGCATCTGTAAGTGCTTGTTGAGTGAATTAAACACACAAAGTCAGAGCCCAGCACAGGGGCTGCCGCAAGAAGACAGGTACCCTCTCACAAACATTTTTTAATTCAATTTTTAAGTGAATTCATAAACTGTTTTCTTTATCCTAAGAAAAGAAATTATAATTCTTAATATTGGCATTTTTTTACTTTCTCAAGCAGCACATTTATCTTAACTTTGACATTTCCCTTTCTGACTCTGGGATCAATTTTTTACACAATCCTGATACTATCTTCTGAGAAGCTACCTCCACAGAGATGTAGTAAACTTCCAAATCATTTGTTGTAAGAATATTAGTAACAGGTAATTTTTCCTCTTTGCATACTGCTTAGCAGTATTCTCTATTAAGTGTGTTTCTTTTCTAGAGAAAATAGAAAGAACCGTCCAAATTGAAGCTTCAACTGTTGAGATTGAAGAGCGGGGCGTCAAGCTGCGACTGACGGTGGTGGACACCCCCGGCTACGGTGACGCCATTAACTGCAGGGATTGGTGCGTGCACAGACATTTGTTTACATTTGTTTATTCTAATGTCTGTAAATTTATAGACAGTGTTAATGAGTCGTTATTAGGTTTGGGTTACTGTATATAGTAAAACAATGATACAATTTAAAGCACATTAGATATAGACTTTTTAAATAAGGAATTTTATAGGAAATGAGTAAAGTGTTTTTTCTCTGAGAGCAATCTAATGATATCTGAGGTCACAAAGCCTAACATCCATGGATTGCTAGTAGAATTGAAACACCTTGATTTGAACTGTGGCCAGCGAACGAGACATTGTAATATATCCTTATGGGAGGAAACAAAACTTGTTAGAGTCACTCAAGACACAGTGCCTGTCAGTGACTGCTCCTGGGTGTCCTTTTCACAAAAGGCAAATGAAGAAGTAGAAGGTAGAGCAGTCTGTCACTTGTACTGTGCCGAAAATACCCTTTTTGTTGTACAGACTCTTTCCTGGTTCTAATCCCATCAGCATAAAGCATCAGCGTTTTAGCACTGGGTGAGAAAAGGGAAGCA
>NW_012153541.1:464124-466241 GCF_000956105.1 Propithecus coquereli | reverse complement strand
ATGAACCGCCCCTTTCCCGTCTCTCAAAGTGTTGCCCTGCATCCTGAGTGAACAGGAGTGTACTCATAGTATAGTGTTCACCCATTCTTGATTGCTGAAGGATTCGAATGAGCTGGGCAATTTGATGAATAGAAGGGTCAAGGTTCCGTTTCTCTTGGATCCAGAGTATCAGTCTGTCTTTACAGTCTTCTCCATAGCATGAGCTAATCAGCTGCTTCTGATGTGGGAGTAATGCATAAATTTTAAGCTTAAGAAGTCATGAATATTTGAATTGCATATTTCCGTAAGTTTTTAGACAAGTGTGTTTGTTTCAGACAGGGTCCGTTAGCCTCCCTGCAGTGGTGACGGCCCCTGCGGGGACCGGCCGTGCCGGTGGCGGGTCCAGTGGGAAGGACGCACTCAGCGCAGACCTGCTGGGGGGAGTGTGTGGTTTGCTGTGGTAGTGAGGGAGACACACCTCACTGGGTGTTTCCAAAGCCACGCTCCTCGTCCTGAAATCCCAGTGACTTTGTGTACAGTTTACTGAGTACTTTTCAGTTGTGTCTGTCTGTCAGTTATTACACTTGTCAGTTTTCCCCTTGAAAACGCATGTGCTTGTGGCCATTTTGATCCATTTCTCTTCTCTTCCAGCACCCACATGCAGGACCTCCAGGAGGTGACCCAGGACCTGCACTACGAAAACTTCCGTTCTGAGAGGCTCAAGAGAGGCGGCAGGTCGTCACATTGTCCTGCTCTGTACTGTGTCACCCCAAGTCACGTTGTTCCCCACTCATCTACGTGTCCAGCTCAGCCCTCTTGACCACTAAGCAACATGGCTTGGCTCTCCACTCAAAAGCCATCACAGAAGAGTTGCTGCTGATTTAATCAGAGTGTGCCGTTTTAGCCTTATAAAGAAAAGATAGATTAAATGCTGTGGACGTAAAAACAGCTGTAGATGGAAAGGCCGGAGGTTTGTGCTGGGTGCTTCTTCAGAAGCGGCACTCTGTGGTGAGGTCAGACTTGTTTGCCACTCAGAAGGACTGCAGGGCCCTGGTCAGGGTGTGCCCAGGGCGCGTGGCGTCAGAGCAGCGGCTCTGCGCCCTGCAGACTCCTGCAGCCACCCTCCTCACTCTCCTTCTTTCCCAGCCTAATGCGCTTTTGTATGAAACCTCCATTTCGTGACCTGATTTGTGATTTGTGTCTAATACAACCACATCTCTGCTTAGACTAGAGCTGAATGAACATACAAGCATGGAAACATCATTTAGTAAAAATTTTCTTTATCAGAGATCTTAAAATATTCACATTTTAATAATCTGGTGGATTCGTGTATACCTGTGAGGTACACGTGGAAGTCTAATTTATTGTGTTACCAATTTGGGAACCAGACATTAAGAAAGGTTTTTTGAGGCAGCAAGAAAATTCCACAATCAGGAAGCCACACAGGCTCTGGCCCGAGAGCGGGACCCGGCGTGCCTGAGGCGCTGTGTGGTCAGTGCGCCCGCGGAGCTTTGCCTCGGCCCCGCTCCACCGCGCTGGGCTCACTCACCCGATCCTCCTCCTGAGTATAGTGATTACGTCTGTGTTCACAAAGAATAACTTATCTCAAAGAGTATTCTTCCAGCAATACTTACTGTTTTTTAAGTTGGCAAAGATGAAAGTTTTGTCACCTCAGCTTAGAGTAAGAAGTCTCTTTGTTTTTCCATTTCACGTTTAGTTCTTTTTTCATCATTCTCTTCCCTTTTTATTTATGTCTTTAATCAGAAAAATAACAGCTGTCTATAATTTTAAATAGATATGTTTCTCAGAATTCTAAAGCAGACTTTTGGGGGTCTATAATCGGAAATAACTACTGTATTTGTCACAGTATTATAATTGTAATTTCCTTCAACTCTTAGGAAAGTGGAGAGCGAGGACATGAATAAAGACCAGATCTTGCTGGAAAAGGAAGCTGAGGTGAGTAGAGCAGTACTGTTGTTAGGACTGAAGCTGTTTACTTCCCATCCAACAACGCTAATTGTAATTAGCTGATTATAGTTTTCCTTCCTTAATTTTTTGAGGGGGATTATATTACATATAACTAATCTATTTCATTGCTATGTATGCACCTATACATAATAATATACACGTATACATAT
>NW_012153541.1:462434-464074 GCF_000956105.1 Propithecus coquereli | reverse complement strand
GAGAGAGGGAGAGCGCTGGTTTGCCTGTCGTCTCCTGCTGGCTGCCGAGCTCCGTGGAAACAGGGACTTTCTGTTCCATGTCATATCCCAGTGCGTAGTGCTGTGCCAGGCACACAAAAAGACTTAGCAAATACTGGTGAAATCCCTTTTAAATGGAGTAAAAATGTAAAGGAGCATCGCTGGACAGTTTATTAAAAGGATAACTTAATGGGATAGTAGGAGTTTTCTCTGTTTTCACATTCATATTTGGACACATTCAACAAATAATTCTAGTTTAGTCCTTTTCATCCATGAAAATTGCAGTCTAATTAAAGTGCAGCCCTAATTTTGTATGTCTACATGTTTCATATTCACCTTTTTGTTCTTGATTTTCCCAGAAACACTTTTTGTTATACCCTCTAAAGATTCAAAACCAGTTGTGGATTTTTGTTTTGGTTTGCTTTGTTTTTTAAGAAATGGGATCTCACTATGTTTCCCAGGGTGGTCTCAAACTCCCAGGCTGAAGCAATCCTCCCACCTCAAGCCTCCTGGGGCTATTGTGCCACTGTTCCCAGAAACATTGGTTTTTAAAACAGATTTGTACTTATGCTCTACAGGACTTAGCAGAGGGTGGATCAAACTAAGGTGTCCAGGGGACAGTCCAGCACCAAGTACTACATAGTACCAAGGTCAGAAGTACCTCTCCATGCAAAATTAACCCTTAGTTGATAACCTACAATGAAGCCATAGAATTTGTTTATGCTTCCTTCAAATGTAAACTTTATTTTGGTATTTTGCATCTTCTTTGAAGTTAAATTTCAAATACGCAGAATATGTAGTTACAGTAGTTGAATAGGGATTCTTAACTCCTTACGTGTTTGGAGGGCTACGTGTTGCCTGAGCTGGTCATGTTACACTGGGTGCTGTGAGCGGGGAAGTTGCCTCACGTGGCAGCTGCCAGTGATGGGAAACAGGGATGCGTGTAGAACAGGACGAGTCGGGGGGTGGGATGTGAGAAGGGGAAGCTGCAGAGTGAGCGTGTGCGGGCGAGTCCACCAGACGGCAGGCTTTGTCCTCTCACCCGTTACCACAGCTCCGAGAGCGCAAGTGGTGTCGACGTGGTTGGGTCGGTACGTTCGGTTTTCTGGAAATATGATAAGCTTAACGATGAGCAGAACTTATAATTGAAAACCTGCTTCCTTTTATTCTATTTGTCATAAAATAAAGACCAACCTCTAAAGTTCATTCCACACATTTGTGAAGAGATAAAATTGTGTTTCCGATCGTATGATGTAAAGTTCTGGAGTCCCACACACCCAGGTTCAAACTGTGACCCTGCTCTGGTTAGCTCTCTGATCTTAGGCAGCTCATGGCCCTTTGGGCATCCGTTTCTCCTCTGCGAAACAGGAGTGGTAAGGGGAGTACCTAATTCATAGTCATCGGATGGAGCACAGAGAATGATGTCTGTGAGGTACTTAACCTGATACCAGGCATTTCGTAAACACTCAACAGATCTAACTGTGTCACACGGATAAGGTCGTGACAGGGTTTTCATTTTCTTTTACAGGTGAATCGGGTCTAGGAAAATCGACTCTCATAAATAGCCTATTCCTGACTGATCTCTACCCAGAAAGAATCATACCTGGAGCCGCAGGTAAAAA
>NW_012153541.1:449313-451184 GCF_000956105.1 Propithecus coquereli | reverse complement strand
TATTTCAATGCCAGCCCAGTTTTTCCTCCTCTCTGCCACTCCCCACTCCCCCAGCATTCTACTGCCTGGTCGATAGATCAGATTGTGCGATTTCACTGCTGGCTACTTGCTGCCTTTTGAATAAAATCCAGACCCCCAGGTCCCTAGCCTGGTGGTCAGGGAACTCTCACCCTAGTTTTTGTTCCCTTATCCAACTGGATGTCTTAAATTCCAACCTTTTGAATTTCTCGTTATTTCCAAAACACACATCTGGTCATCCCCTGTGCCTTTGGCAGTTTATTTTTTCCATCTGGGGTGCTTCTCCCCCTTCTGTTCTCTAGGACTTCTCGTGCCTGTAGTTTCTCCTGTGGCATCTGCCCTTCTCTAGGCGGACTGTGGTGTGTGAGTTCTAGCTGTTGTGCTGGGGCCGTCATTTGTCTTCCTTCTCCTTTGTACATTGAAGATGGTGGTGTATTATTGCTAACGTTATTGTTTATTCTGGATAGAGGATCCCTCAACATTCAAGCAGAAATGCCTTTTTAAAACAAAGGAAAGGGTCTCTCTTCTCTGTGTCACTCAGGCTGGAGTGAAATGGCACGATCATAGCTCACTGCAGCCTTGAATTCCTTGCCTCGAGTGATCCTCCTGCCCCAGCCTCCCAAGGTGCTGGGACTGCAGGCTCGCACCACCACACCTGGCTAATATTTTAGAATTTTTTCAGAGACGGGGTCTTGCTATTTTGCCCAGGCTTATAAATACCTTTTTAGCCGTTTATAAAATCATCTGAAAATAATTTTAGTAAGCTGTTTGATTCTTTTATTGACATTTGTGTGATTCTGATATATTCCTTTTTATTTTAATCTCTTCAAATTCCCTTTATCAGATTCTGATATGATTCTAATAAGAGGAGTTAGACTTGACTAGAATAATATGCAGCTTGCTAAAGGTGATCTTGGTTTTGTCATTCTTTCAGATTCTGGATGAAATTGAAGAACATAACATCAAAATCTATCACTTACCTGATGCAGAATCAGATGAAGATGAAGATTTTAAAGAGCAGACTAGACTGCTCAAGGTAAAAGCTGGCTTCATGTACACAGTGTAAATAGCTCCTGTTTCCTGTTGTCTGTGCATTTAAAATGAAAGAGAAGGCAAAGGACCAAATATCCTGGAAGACTTGGCCTCTGAAAGATCGTCTGGGTAGATTCAATTACAGTGGTATTTTTGCTTAAGATATATTTTGACATAGCTATTTTCTAAGCCTTAGAAATTTTATTGCAGGTTTAATTTGTTTCCATATAGTTTGTCCCACGTGGAAAACATCCCACACGTCCCGGGAAAGTGTTGCCTGCCCCAGCTTTCCAGTCACATTCTGTAGTAAACAGCAGTGTGCCGAGTCTGCACCAGTTGCCTTGTGTTTGCAGTGAGCGTCGGGTTCTCTGTGTAAGGCCTACCATGTGTCCCTTTCTAGGCCAGCATCCCATTCTCTGTGGTTGGATCCAATCAGCTGATCGAAGCCAAAGGGAAGAAGGTCAGAGGCCGCCTCTACCCCTGGGGTGTTGTAGAGGTGGAGAACCCCGAGCACAATGACTTCCTGAAGCTGAGGACAATGCTCATGTGAGTTGTCCGGTGCTCCCCCTGCACAGCCTGGCTTGGCGAGTGTGCGTGTCCTCCACGGCAGTGCAGCAGCAGCCTCACGGTGCATCTGCAGGGCTTCCTCGTGGTGCTCAGGTGGCCGGGGGACTGCCGACGCTCGGTGCCGAGGACCCTCGCCTGGGGGCTCTCTGTGACATTACTGAACTAGCCTCTTCCTCCTGTGGCCTGTAGCTTAGCACCTCTGCTCCCTGCTCTCTAAGATCTCCTATCTTTGAGGCTAACAGGAGTCTAGACCC
>NW_012153541.1:446934-449263 GCF_000956105.1 Propithecus coquereli | reverse complement strand
TGGTGGACCCTCAGTAACGTGTGTTGAGTAATTTTGTTAGGAACATTGGTACTCATCTGTCGTCTCACGATTGTGTGAGTCAGATGAACTCTTAGGAAATAAATGCACATCTAAATTTTTGAAAGATGGCTAAATTTCCCCCACAATAAGTTTGTAATCATTTCCATTCCCAAAACATACTCTTCTCTCCACCCCCTGTAACTGTCCTGGGTGTGTTGCCAGTTCTCGTAAAGTGTTTGTCATGTGAGAAATTGTGTCCCATTTTTAATTTGCAGTTCCTTCCTTGCTGGTGTGAGTCTGTGCTGGTGTTTAATGCTGGTTGGTGTGTTCTCTCAGGTTGTAGGGCCTTGGCTATTTTTTGTTTTACTGTTTTTTATTGCTTCTTTAATTGATTTAACAGATATTCTTTAAGGTTTTAGATATACACGGTCTCTTTGCAAATGATTTCTCCTAGTTTGACTTCTGTGTTTTCAGATTTTTCTTGTGTCTTTTGCTATGGCAGGATTTTTAATGTAATTTGTCAGCTTTTTCCTTTATTAGCTCAAGTTCTGCCAGTTTTTTAGGAAGTATTCAGGGCCTTGGAAGAGTCCCTAAAAGCTTAGACATTTTTATGCTTGACAGTATTTTTGCAGTTCCTGGTTCAGGAAACTTTACCTTTTATATGCTTACTTTAAATTTCATTAAGGTAGAGGAAGGGGGATGTCAGGGTTAGAATATTCTAATTTTAATCCCTAATCCTATATCCAAAACCTTCAGTGCTTGATTACAAAGTCTGAGATGAATTAAAATACTTCGAGCATTCATTCCTTCTGGGCCTCTTTTATCACTCTTTAGATTTCTTCCTGTATGCCCATCGGTTTCTTCATTCTGCCTCATCCAGAAGAACCTCTTGCCTCCTGCCAGCCTCTCCTTTGTTTTAGTCAGACACTCCTGGTTGTTAAATACCTTCTCCATGATCCTTTCACTCTGGTTCCCTGCCACCCAGCTTACGGGTGTCCTAGCCTGGGCATGGCCGACAGTTCATCCTCATGCTTGGGCCTCCCTGCGGAGAGTGTCAGCATTGGCATTTCTGCTCCTGAAGCTTCCCCTCCTTGGCTGCTGGGCCCTGTGTGTGTTTTGCTCTCTGCCTGTTTTTCTACCTTCCTGATCCCTAACGGTCAGTATTCCTTGGTCACATCATCTCTGTCTTTTGCTTTTCCCTTCGAAGTATCTTACTTTTTCACGTGAACTACATGTGCAAACAGGAGTCCTCTTTTCCCCTCTGATGACTGTTGTCCTTCTAAGTTCCCTGTCCCTTTAATTGGCCCCATAATTCTTGCAATCATCCAGACTGAGAAATGTGTAAGTTTTTTTGATTCTTCCCTTTCTTACTCCTCTCTTCCAACTTTGAATAGTCTACTTACTAAATGTTTCTCAGATCTCTTCTCCATAGTCGAGGCTCTGTCTTTATGAAGCCAGCATAGGACACAATACAGGGTCAGAAGGGATGGACAACAGACCAGGTGTAAAAGGGGCCATGGGATGCAGGCCAGAAAGCAAATTCCTCCTACTGCTCAGTCCTCTCAAGAGTGAGCCGGTTCCTCCCGTTTGGGGGAAGGATTTATGATAAGACTGAAGGTCAGGTTACAGAGTAAAGGATGTAGAGGGGAGGGTCTTTTCTGAAGTTCCGAATTAGTAGAGACATTGTATGGAGACCAAGGTCTTTGACCATGCAGGGCTCAAGAGGTCACATTAAGGATTTTCATTCTCAGAACCAAAGGGCAAATCCAGTACAGTTTGAGGTGGGAGTGTTTTCCACTCACGTTGCTCTTGTTCTCTTCCCTTAATGGCCTGAGTTCTGGAGTGAGAGCAAGCAGAGCCCCAGCCCGTCTGGTACCTGATAGAGTGTCCGGCGTAGTGGGCATTTGGGGACTGGGTTTTTAATTGCTTGACTTATTTATGACGGCTTATTTCAATGCCAGCCCAGTTTTTCCTCCTCTCTGCCACTCCCCACTCCCCCAGCATTCTACTGCCTGGTCGATAGATCAGATTGTGCGATTTCACTGCTGGCTACTTGCTGCCTTTTGAATAAAATCCAGACCCCCAGGTCCCTAGCCTGGTGGTCAGGGAACTCTCACCCTAGTTTTTGTTCCCTTATCCAACTGGATGTCTTAAATTCCAACCTTTTGAATTTCTCGTTATTTCCAAAACACACATCTGGTCATCCCCTGTGCCTTTGGCAGTTTATTTTTTCCATCTGGGGTGCTTCTCCCCCTTCTGTTCTCTAGGACTTCTCGTGCCTGTAGTTTCTCCTGTGGCATCTGCCCTTCTCTAGGCGGACTGTGGTGTG
>NW_012153541.1:445479-446884 GCF_000956105.1 Propithecus coquereli | reverse complement strand
GAAAATACCCTTTTTGTTGTACAGACTCTTTCCTGGTTCTAATCCCATCAGCATAAAGCATCAGCGTTTTAGCACTGGGTGAGAAAAGGGAAGCAAGGGGAAAGGTCCTACTTCTGTCTTCCTCCTGCATCAGGAATTTCTCTTCTTACCGTCACGTTTCACATCTCAGGTGACTCTGCTCCTGACCCATGTCCTCTGCCCACCCTGCCCCTCTGCCCCTTCCTGGTCACACTCCTTGAAAGCATTGGCAGCCCTCTGTTGTCACTGGCCGTCAGGTGCTTCGTAACCTGTTCCATTCAGGCGTTTGACTCCTAGCACTAAGGGAAAGTTACACTTGGCACAGTTTCCAGAAACCTCCATTTTGCTAAATCTAGGAGTCTCATCTTGAAAATGGATTATTAGATGATGTATGTTTGGTGGGAGGTGGGGAGGAGGGATAAAACTTATTTTCCTTTGCAGTTAGGGACTGCCTGTCTTTTGTATCCCATAATTAACGTTTGTGTTTCTCTCAGTTTTAAGACGATTATCTCCTACATTGACGAGCAGTTTGAACGGTACCTGCACGATGAGAGTGGCTTGAACAGGCGGCATATCATCGACAACAGGGTGCATTGCTGCTTTTACTTCCTGTCGCCTTTTGGCCACGGGTAAGTAGTTGCTTACTGCGGACACCTGCTCAACTACCTCGGTTCACAAGTTTCCCCAAACTGTATACTTTAACGTAACAATTAAGATAATTTTGCAAGAGAAAAAAGTTTTGTGTGATCTCATTTTTTCCCTAAATATGTGACACTTCTAAAATTATGTTTAGACTTAAACCCTTGGATGTTGCATTTATGAAGGCAATACACAACAAGGTGAATATCGTGCCTGTCATTGCAAAAGCCGACACTCTCACTCTGAAGGAGCGGGAGCGACTGAAGAAAAGGGTGAGTACAGGGCCGGCCTCCTGTTCTCCCTCGGGCTGACCGAGAGCCAGCTACCTGGGAGGGGAGGGGAGGGTGTGTCCACAGACGCCATCGGTCTGCTTAGACACGGGGAGGCAGCATTGGGGAATTCGTCCTGCATTTTGGTGGTTTTTAAGGACCACCTAATAGTTATTTTTTAATATTTTGCTTTAGTGAAGGTACCAAATTTCTGTTCTTTAAATTCTTAGATAAAAATACTCCCAATGAGTAAGTAGCTAAGTGCAAAGTGATTCCATAATGTGTTAGGAAAATGACACAAATGTGGAAGTATGATCTCTCCATGAAGTTTTATTATTTTACCTAAATACTTCACTAGAAAAGATCCATTGAACGACACATCCCTGTGTTTTATTTATGAAGGTGCCACGCTGCCGTTGTCGGCCAGCTGATGCACCTCGCACCCCCGCAGCTCCTGTGCTGACCTGTCCTCTCCGGTG
>NW_012153541.1:438796-442563 GCF_000956105.1 Propithecus coquereli | reverse complement strand
ATTATGCCACAGCATTCCAGCCTGGGTGACAGAGCAAGACCCTGTTTCAAAAAATAAAATATAAAATCAATTATTCCCATCAATAGCATCAGTACTGAACAACTTCGTACATATTGGAGATTCCAGCGCAAATGAATGAGAGAAAGATTAGAAAGGAATTATTTACAGGTGATCAGATCATTTACTTGGAAAGTACAAGACCATCTGATAAAAAATAGCACTAATGAGAGGTCAGTGACACCTACTTACTAATTAGGAAATGTAGTGGTTAAAGATCTCATTCACCGTAGCAACAACTATGAAAAACCTGGAAATATATATGAATAGCTGAAATATATCTGAGAAGAAATTTCTAATTACTCTATAATGTTTCTAAGAAGAGAGAGGTTAGGAAAGCCCTACAGCTTTATTAAGGGAAACTGAAAACCTGGACTTGAAGCCTGGTCTGGCTGTGTTGCTCCATGGTAATATAAATGTGTTTGCAGACAGGATGTCTTAGGAGTTTTGCCGGGCTTTGCCCTGAAGGAGTATGTGAACGTGTTGGTTTGCATTTCAAATGCTGTTACACTCAGAAGGGTGTCTCTGAAAGACAGTAGCGGCTGCATCCCACAGGGCGCCTGGTTTCTCAGACCCAAAGGTTTGAATTTGCTTTGTAAAGCAAAGCGAATCTGTTAAAAACTACAGGATGAGAGCTGACAATGGAGTCCCCCCCCCACAGACAGCTGCCCGAATGGCTAAAAGCAAGCTCCTGTTTAAACACTCTAGAGACTACCTGTCTCCATTCACAATAACCTAATAAATATGGAGCCAACATATCTCTGTTTAACCCCTCTGTTAAGTGATAAACTTACCTTAGAACTTCCTTAATCTTTGAAAGATTTTGTAACCATTTGTTCAGGTGGATAGAATTAGTTAAAGGATCTGTAGAAGGCTTTTGAAAATCTGTTAACTTGAGAGGAACTACCTGCTGTTATGTAAATCTGTTACCCCTGGCAATTAATCACTATTCCCTATAAGTTACCATGTAAGACCTCATTCGGGCCTTTGAGGCCCACGGAGAAGGTCTAGGCCCCCTGAAATCCCGCTTTGCCTATAATCTTCATAAACTTATAAAACTGTCTTTCTGTATTCTTTCATTTCTTTTATTTTCCATTTTTCTGTATTATTTTCTTATCCCTTGCAACTCTACCAAAGGGACCCGGTTTTTTGCGGGCAGCGTTGGCCACTTTCCCGGCATCGCTGGACACCACCCCAAGGCCTCTGGCCCTGGCCTGCGCTCTCCGCCCTATGCCTGCCAAACTGCCCACCTCCTCGGGTCACCAGTGTACCCCCTGCAGCCGTCACGGGGTCAGTACCCGCCTCTCCGGCCAGGTTCTCCCTTGCACGGCAGCCCCGTCGCTGCGCACCTACCGGGGGTCCTGTCCTGGGGCGTGCGCGATGCCCGGGGGCTGGCGGGGTCGTCGCTCAGGCCGGTTAGAGGACAAGTCTGGGGAGGACCTGTGGGAGGGCCGCCCCGCCGGGCTAAGCTTGGTCTTGGTGTGCCGGCCAGGAGCTCATACCCGGAGCATGCTTGGGGGAAAACGGAGGTTCCTCTGGGCCAACGTTCCTCCCGGCTTGGCTTTGGGGAACTTGGAAGGGTCGGGCTTCGCTCCGGAGACCGGAGCACCTAGGGAAAGTCCCCTCGAGGACATGCCCGGGTCGCTCCTGGGTTTATTCCCCTCGACAGCAGCTCGGGGACAGCGGGTACCAGGGCCTGGCTCAGGGGGCATGCTGGGCAGGGCCTTGAAGGACGCGTGAGAGTTCAGTGAACCCGTTTAGGGAGAAAGGAAGCGTGCTTCTGCGAGTCGCGGGCCTCGGAGGCCCGGGATATGTGGTGTCACGTTTCCACTCCGGGGTGGGGGGCCGCGAGGGTGCGGAGCAGGGGTGCGGGCCTCCCCCCGGGGCGGCCTGCCTCTGACGCAGCACACCACCGTGCGATCCTTCAGTGCTCCCGGTCCCGATAACTCCATGACTGGCGCGAGAGGCGGCGGGCGAGGAGGAGGAGCGCGGCCAGCGCGCTCTGCGTGCCGTGGCCCCGCCCCGCGAGCCGGGCTCACGCAGGACCGGGCCCCGCCCCGCGCGCCGGCGCTCTGCACAGATTTGCTTCGACTTCCTTTGTCCCCTTCGCCCCGCCCTCTCTCCGTCCGGCCACCAATCAGAACTCGGTGTCGCGCTCCCAGGACGAGCACCCGGGGAAGCCCCGCCCCAGCACCCCGCAGGCCAATCGGCGGCGCGTCCGCGGGGTGGGGGCGGGTCCCGGGCAGGGCGCGCGGCTCGGGGAGCGCCAGGGGCAGTCGGGAGCGGGCGGCGCCGGCGTGAGGCGGACTCGGCTGCTGGCTGCGGCGCAGGCCGGGCGAGGCCGGTGAGGACGCGGCGGGCGGCGGCCGGGGTGCGCGGGGCTGGGCTGGGCCTCGCCAGGTGGTTGGTGAAGCCAGAGGCCCGAGGCCAGGGCCGGGCGGGCGCGGAGGCCGCGGTCCACCGAGAAAGTCCGCATCCGGCCTCTGAAGGCCTTCGTGAGGCGGCCGCCGCTCCTAGACTGGTCCCTGTTAGAGGAGCGCCCGTCTGTGGGGAGCTGGCCCCGTGGAGGCCGGCGGGGCGGGCGGGCCGGGGAGTGTCCCGCGTGGGCACCCGGGCGGGCCGGGGAGTGTCCCGCGTGGGCACCCGGGGGTGCCTTCTGGGGGCCGCGGGGCGTGGGCATGGGGGTGCCCAGGGGAGGCCCACCAGGAGCCACAAGTGGAAGCTCAGAGGGCATGTCTGAGCCTTTCCTTCAGTTGCATCTTAAAGGTGTGAATCAGGTGTTTAGTGTTAATGGTTTTACTCTGCTGAGTCTAGAAATAATCCCAAGCCAGTGGGACGCCTAATAAGAGAAAACCATGAAAACTGGGGACCAGAATATGGCCCAGTGCATTACAGATCCTGGATTGTAAGCGCCTTTTCCAGTTTTACGGGTGGCAGGAACGTCCGATGACCTTTCATGTGCTACTAATGGCTGTGAAAAACAAATTAAAACAAGGCATCATTGATGGAAATAATGTCAATACTTAGTGTTAAGAAAGAATAGAAAGATTTAAAACCCAGGACTAAGTCTTCAAAGGGTGGATTTTCTCTCTAGGTTTGTTTTTTTTTTCCATGAGGTTTTTGGCTGCACCGCTGTGGAAATGTTTGATGCCATCAGGTGGCCTTGGGCGAGAGCGCTGGTCTTGTGTAGACGGCGTTATAACAGGTGACAGAGATTTTCTCAGCACCAGAGACATGGGAGAGGACGTTTCAGATGAGGAGGAGGCCTGGAGAAACCTTTGCTAGTCAGCCAAATATACTTTAAATTTTCTGTGTCTGCTGTTTTTTGAAAAGCTTTTGTGAGTTCCTGAATACCAGAAGACAGTTGGGAAGCACCTCATGCCTGTTACTTACTCACTTCTCCCAAAATCTTCAGAGACATGACCAGGTTGCGCAGACCCATTTTAAAGGAGAGGAAAGGAGGTTCCGGGAAGCGGAATGGCTGGTTTAGTATTACACCTTGGGGTATTTGCAAAGCCAGTCATCCGCCCATGCTTCTGTGCCGTTGCCCTGTTGGGTATTTTCATCATGTGGTTCGCTATTAGCAAATTAGACGCTGACAACGCAGTTTCCTGAACTGCAGAAGTTTGCCGGCTCATTTATATACAGGACTGTCAGTAGACCTCTAGGTTCCTTCTGTGCTCATTTCTTTCCCAGAGAGGAAGTTGATA
>NW_012153541.1:432532-437801 GCF_000956105.1 Propithecus coquereli | reverse complement strand
AATATGGTAAAACCTGGTATTTGGTGGTTTTCTGGAGAGTGTTTATGTTGTTGGTGATTCTGTAAATTGACCTAATCTTTTTGGAGAACAACTAGCAGTATAATGATAAAGATTTTGATTTTGGAATCCCACTTTTGAAAACAAATAATGTGTTAAGCAAACCTTGCTTTGCCAGCACGGTAGAGCACTGCAGCCAGAAAACACGCAGCGGCAGGCCCTTTGCCATCCTCCCCTCCAAGCAAAATTTGAACCATTTTGATCCGTGGAAATATGCCTTAAAATATGCCTTAACCAAAAAGGCAGAATGTTGTGTACAGAGCAATTAGAGTGTTGCAAAAATATGTGAGGATGTGGACAGGACCAGGAGGGAAGCTACAGTGATGTAAGTGGTTTTATTTTAGAGTCCTGGGATTGTTTTCCCCTAAACTGGTGTTTTAGTTTATAACCATTTTGAAATTCAAAAGCTACAGGTAATGTGGTAGGGTGTAATGATGCAGTGATGCATCTTGCTTTGTCCCATCTCTCTCTTCCCCAGCCCATCTTCCTGATTGCATCTGAAAATAAAAATTTGGTCACGTCACATCCCAGCTACAAAACCTGCTTAGGTATGGGGTTCCATCCATTTAGCCCACGGAAGCCCTCACAGCCCAGCTTGAGGCCGCCTCCCTGATGTCTTGGCCCAGCCACACTCAACCTCTGATCCTTTCCCAGCTGCTCCTGCAGTTTCTATACAGTTCCCCTTCCCCGTGCATTCAGTATACCCTTTGTCCACCCGGTCTCCTGCTCTCCTGCCAGGCCCAGCTCCAACGTTATGCCTGGGACGCTGCGCTGGGTCAGGTTAGCACCCTTCCGTGGTGCTGCCTCTTTCTTTCTGTTCTCTCTGTGACTGCAGTGGGTAGCTGGTAGCAGCTTATTCACTTGTCTCCCTTTCTGGATTAAACTCTTCTATCTCTGTGTGCCTTGTGTACACCATGGAGTCAGGTGGGGTTGAAGCCACTTGTGGAGCTGAGTGAGTGCCAGCAAGTCACTCACCTTTCCAAACCTGAGTTCCTGTAAAGTGATCTGTAAAGTGAGGTGCCAGCTGCACAAGGTTGTTGTGAGGATTGAGATGATGTAAGCGAAGGGCTTGGCATGAGCCTCCTAGCAATGGTGGTCACCTGGGGCACGATAGCTGTTGTAATGTGTGCCAGGGTGTTCTTGAGGCCTTGACTCAGGTGTTGTCTTACTCCCTCCACCTGACAAATTCCTCTCTGCCATCCTCACTTTCTCCAAGACCCTTACCACAATTTAACATACTGTACGGCTCAGCGCGGTGGCTCACACCTATAATCCCAGCACTCTGGGAAGCCGAGGTGGGAGGATTGCTTGAGGTCAGGAATTTGAGAGCAGCCTGAGCAAGAGCAAGACCTCGACTCTACTAAAAATATTAATAGAAAAAATTAGCAGGGCAACTAAAAATAGAAACAAAAATTAGCCAGGTGTGGTGGCGCATGCTTATAGTCCCAGCTACTCAGGAGGCTGAGGCAGGAGGATCGCCTGAGCCCAGGAGTTTGAGGTTGCTGTGAGCTAGGCTGACGCCACGGCACTCTAGCCCGGGCAACAGAGCAAGACTCTGTCTCAAAAAAAAATACTGGACTATTTTCTTTGCTTTTGCCCACTATATTGGGAGAGATTTTTCTCTCTTAAAAACTCCTGTATCCCTAAGCATTTAGACTTGCCTAATACAGAAAAGGTGCTCAATAAATGTTTTAGTGAATTAATCAAATTTCATGTGGGGCAGAGGCAGATGCCAGGTTTTATGGGGCCTGAAGCATGTACAGTATGGGGGGAAGGGAGAACTCTTTAAGAATGCAAAGTTACAAATAAAAATTTAGAAAGTGAATATTTAGAATGAGAAAAAATAAGTTACAGATTTGAAAAAGCTGATCAATAAGACAAACAAATACAGAAAAATAGCATTGGTCAATATCTCTCTGGCTATGTACTTTTTTATTTTATTTTCATATGACAGTGAGAGGATACAATTCAGTGATTCTTCTAGCATAGTTAATATTATTGATAAAATGCATAAAACGTGATTTCACACACAGAGACATCTTTGCTGTTTCTAGTACTGCTGTAGATTTGTGTCCCAGAAATGCAGGCATTCTGGTAAATTTTACTTTGTACAATTCCATTTACAAAAGGAAAAAAAAAACACATCTAAGGCACACTTATAATTTGTACTGCTACATTATTGACTTCTTCTGGCAGGTGAGGACTTCTGTTTTTTCTACTTAGAACTGAACTCTCCACTTACACTTGAAAACACATCTGATGATACATTTCCCACTAATGAACATCTGGCTGCCTGCATTTCAAACCTTGTTTCTTTTCTGCTAGGCCCCATGGGACTTACTCATATTGGCCTTATTCACATTGCTGCAGGACCAGGAGTCATGAAACCCTGGTGACCCGACAGCAGTATATTTAGCTGCCATGCCTGCACTGAGATGGCTGGTAATCACTGGAGTGTACACACAAATAACTGCAAACAGCATGAATGTATCCCATCAAACCCAAACTCAATTTATCTGCAACTCAATGTGCCTTTAGCTGGATCCCAAAAATGCCAGCAGCCCCTCCTAGGCTACCTGACTTGAAGGGAAAGAGGGACAGAGGCATAGTTGCACTGGGAAAAGGCAGCAGTCTCAATTGATTGAAATTAGAAATCTTTTTGGTAAATTTTACAAAAAGCATATGGTCATATGGCCCTGGTCTGTGGAAAAATTGTCTTCTATGAAACCGGCCCCTGGTGCCAAAAATATTGGGGACTGCTGACCAAAGGGACACTTTGCAAAGGCCTTCCTTGGACCTTGGAAGGAGCTGGTGGAAGTGAGGGGCCCAGAAACCTGAGCCAGACTAGCTCTATAGTCAACCTGCTTTTGTAGGGACAGTTTCCTGGCCCCCTGCTTGAAGCCAGGCAACACAACAGAGGCATGTCAGGTGAGGGTGCTCAGTGTATCTTCCAGTGGCTAGTAGGAATGTGTTTGGAAGAAGAAAGTAATTTTAGAAATGTGTGTAAATTATTAGGATTTATTAAATATTTTGACCCCCTTATGATTAAAATCCCTATTGTTTTAGTAGTGCAGTAATTAATAAGATGTGTGTTGGGAAATAAGTCCAATGTCTGAGCAAGAAATAGATCCCAGAGAGTGTTTTAAAATACTAATTTTTGTTTTAATTGAACTATTTTAGAAAAAGAAGAGAAAATACAACTCTTAGAGAAGAGATAGAATAATTATTTTTGCTTTCCCAGTAAGCTAAGCCTTGGCATCCTGTACTTCTGCAGGATTCTGCAGAAAAACCATCTGACTTCAAAGGTAATGTATACTCATTACTGTAGGCTATTTCAAATACAGAAAATGAGGAAGAAAATAAAAATCACCTCTCCTGTCTCTCCTGGTGATAACCACTGTAAACACTTTAAAATGCATGGCTGTGGAGCTCTGGTTCCGGGAGTTGGAGGAAGCGCATGCCACCCTGCCTCTCCCACTAACTGTGGCCGCGACACCTGGACATGTGCAGGGAGCAGCTGTTGGGGACTGGCTGCTAACCAGGGACAGGCAGTGGGGGATGAAGGCCAGAGTCTGAAGTACCGTTGTACTAGCAGTAAGTTTCCTGTTTCTCCTTCAGCACCCGCTAGCCTGCACTTAGGGGGTGGCAGTGGGTACCAGGTGTGAACAGGGAGAACTGCAGAGAAACCTCCTAGCTTGGGCTCCAGGAGAGAGTAAGACAAAACCACCATATTTTCTCCTCTCTCTCCAGTCAATCCTATGGCAGTAGGAGCCTGTGGACACCTAAAACTCTTGAGGGAGTGGGGGAAACCCCCGTTGCTTTTTTTTTCCTCTTCTCTCCTGCAGCTTGGTCACAGCTGAGACACAGTCACGAGAAGCACGTGGCAGAGCAGGGTAATTAAAGCCCCAGGTTTCTGGCTGGACACTGAAAATGGGAGCCTGAGGCAAGTGGAAGGTATACCGGGAAATATAGAGAGGAAGGAGCTCGGGAAAGTGACCCCATACGTCGTTAATAAACTTACGGCCTCAGCACTGAGCTGTGCATGCATGGCTCTGACCCCAAACCTCTTGCCAAAGACCTTGAGAACTTGGCGAAGGGATAGACCATCGTCTGGGAGCCAGGCTGACGCTGGGTGCATAGCGCACATGCAGGACATTGCCGAGGAGCACCACAAAGGCACCGGAGGTGGGGTGACACTGAGACCACATTCCACAGAAGGCTGCTCGGGACTTAGGGCCTGACCCCAGCCAGGCCAGTGCCTGTTCAACAAAAATATCAGCATTCCCCAAAGGATTTAAGGAAGACGCATAGTCTCCAACAGCACAGTATTAAAAACGTCCAGGATATAATGCACAGTTACTCAGGAAAATATCGACTGTGTGAGAAAAGACAGGCTAAAGCCAAGATAGTGCATATACTGGAATTATCTGACAGACTTATCTGTAATTATCTGTGCAGAATTTTGGCCTCCATGACCTTGACCTCCTAGTGTTTACCCTGGGAATATGGAGCATACATGGCCAACACACTTTGCAGATGTAATAAACTATACTAATCAGCTAGACTTGAAATACTGAGGTTGGCCTAGATTATCCAGATGGGCCTCATGAGCCCTTAGAAGAAGTCTTTTTCTAGGAGCAGAAGAGGAAGGCAGAGAGACTGGAAGCATGAGAAGTTTTTGACATACCATTAGCGACTCCAAAAATGGAAGGGGCCGTGAGCCAAGGAATGCAGGTTCCTCTAGAAACCGAGAATGACGACAGCCAGCAAGGAATAGGGACCTCAGGCCTACACTCACGTAGAACTGAGCGATCTGGAAAGTGCATCCCTCCGACCCCCTTGAGAATCCAGGTAAGAACCAGGCCAGCTGACACCTTGACTTAGGCCTTGTGAGACCCTAAGCAGAGAACTTTGGTGAGCTGCACTGCATCCAGCCTTATAAACCACAGAAACTGTGAGATGACAAAAGGCTGTTATTTTCAGCTGCTAAATTTGTGGTAATCTGTTAAGGCTACAATAAAAAAAATTAAAACTTTAAAACACCTATTATTAAAATATCCTGAGAAGTAAAGCTACTCTTGAAATAGATGGATATATAGAAAGTCTTGGCAAAAAAATAGAAGATATAGGCTGGGCGCGGTGGCTCACGCCTGTAATCCTAGCTCTCTGGGAGGCTGAGGCGGGCGGATTGTTTGATCTCAGGAGTTCGAAA
>NW_012153541.1:407321-431952 GCF_000956105.1 Propithecus coquereli | reverse complement strand
CCTCTCTCTTCCTCTCTCCCAGCTGTGAACTATTCCAAGGATTCCTTGAATCTTTATGTACATCAAAAATTGTTGTTAGATTTTTTTTTAACTTATAGAAATTCCAAACATCCACAAAAGTAGAGAAAATAATATATGAAAGCCATGTATCCAGCTTTAATAATCAACACATGAGCAATCTTTTTTTTTTTTCCTGTATCCCCCTCCACTGATCCCCAGCTCATTGGGTTATCTTAAAGTAAATCCTAGACATTATTCCATTTTATCCATAAATACTTTAGTATTTATCTCTAAGAGATAGGGACTTTTTCCCCTTCATATACCCACAATACCCTAAACACCAAGAAAATAACATTAACTTTTTAAATATCTGATATACCTAGTTAGTATTCAAATTTCCCTGATTGTTCTATAAATATTTGATTCGGTATTCAAATAAGGTCCACAAAGCATTTGGCAGGTAACATCTTTTAACAGTTCGTATTTCCTCTTACACACACACCCTTTTTTTCCCCCATTTATTGAAGAGATGAGGTCATCCTATAGAATGTGCTATTCTCTGAATTTCCTTTTAGTCCTTTTGTTCCTTAGGATATGTGTTACTGGGGATGTGGAATGCAGTCACTGGGATTTAAAATCACTGGAAGTAATTCTCTGTGAAGTTTAGCTGCTGTCTTGATATGGATTTAGGACCATTTGTTTCATTTGTTTGGGTTTTTAGGACTTCTTTAAAATAGTGATTTAATTTTGCTTTCTAATTCTTTAAAAACATTTATGAAGTTCCCAAATAACTGTTAAGCACAGTTAAAAGTACAGTTTCCAGCATTGTCTTTTCCACCCCTTTCCCCTGCTCCCCCATAGGTAAGTGTTTTCATTAGTTTTTGGTTTATCCTTCTGTTGCTGTTGTTTTTGTGAATATAAACAAATACATATATTTATATTCCTCTTGTAACAAAAGTTAGCATGCCATGCACCTGGTTTTATACCTTGCTTTTGTTCACTGTTGTACCAAAGCAGCATACAGAGATCTTCTTGCTTTTTCTGTGCAGATTTTATATTATATTGGGCAGCTTCATACTGTCCGCCAAAAGAAGTGTTGAGAATCTGTCATTTATCCAGATTCATTTCAGCTCTTAAAACTTATTTTTCAGTTTATAGAATTTTGTTTCACATAAAACCAGAATACCTGCTTGTAGAAGGCTCTAAAATACATTCTAAAGGAAATGCATCTGGTTAGTTTTCAGGCAATCAAAAAACTCCAGGGAGTAAAAGTAAAATTGTAAGGTTTGCAAATATTGGTTATATGCAAACAAATCTCGTTGGAACAATAGTCTGTATGTATACTGTGGTGTCGAATTCGTCTGAAAGTGAGCTTCCTTTTCTTGCAGACTTTGAGCCACTATTGCATATGCTAAGGTAGGAAGGCTGTGATGGCATGATTTTATGAGGTATATTTAATTTTTGGCTACTGAATACTACAAATTAGCTGGAATCAAGAACACATCTCCTTTCAATTTATTTTCACATTCAGCTTCCTTATCACAGAATTATGGATTCTTAGAGTTGAAAAAGATCTGATTAACCCCTCCTTCCCGTTGCCGTTTTCCAGGTGGAAAAACTGGGGCTGGGAGTGGTGACGTGACAGAGTTTGTTAATGGTAGAGTTGGAATTGGAGCCAGGTGTGCTGGCTCTGGGTCTCTGCCATGCCCGGCTGCTGCTGCTTCCTTCCTCGTTCCCCATGAGTGCCTGCCTTTTTATTTGGCCTTTTGTAAATCACAGCTTGGTGGACACCTTTCTGTGTTGGTAAACTGCCCTTCCAACACTAGAAGTTCTTCCTGGTGTTTGAGGGACAGTGCTGCCTGCCTGTGGTCCCTCCTCAGTCATTCAGCTTTATGCAGGTAATGCAGCCATCCTGCAGCACCTGCTGGAGAAGTGCGTGCAGGTGAGTTCTGCAGCACACTTCTCCCCAAGCTTGTGGTGCCAGATGTGATTTTTGGGCTGCTCGTCATTGCCTTGCAACAGTGAAGTGGTATTCCAGGCAGGAGGTATGTGTTTACGCAGCCACATTCTGGGGAGGGAGATGGATGGAGCCCCAGCCCCTGCCTGCTGCCTACCTGGCCAGTTGTTTCTTATCAGCTCTTTGAGGCTTCAGCTTTCTCAGATGGACTAAATTGCTTAGTTGCTTATTTAAAAAAAAAAAAAAAAATCAGTCCTGGTTAGAAAGGAAATAGAAAAGGAGCCATGTCTTGCCAGTGACGAGGTAATGCAGCCCAGGGTCCCAGCAGTGAGAGCGCGTCCCCAGCACTTCAGAGGATTTTAGGCCTGTTAGACAAGTGTAATGAAAGTGAGAGGTGTCGTATTCTGCTTTCTTTAGTTGGTCAGTACAGGAGGGCTTTTGTTCATTTGATTGATTCTCCTAAAAAAGACAACCAAAGATATCTTAAGGAAGGTAATTTTTTTTGCATAACACAAATTAGAAACTTCAGCGAATTCCCTTTACTGTTGACGGTAGACAGTAGGAGGTGGACAGTCTGTGGTAGAGCATGGTTGTCCAAGGAGCCGCGTGCCGATTTTCCAGCAGAAGGGGAAGAGTCGTGGTGGCCAGTTTCGGGCCCAACTCTAATCTCTGTCACGTCTGAGTTATGTGTTCTTTGGCAGGCCTTTTTTTTTTTTTAATAGATTTTATTTTTTAGGGCAGTTTTAAGTTCACAGCAAAATTGAACAGAAGGTAAAGAGATTTCCTGCATATCCTCTGCCCCACATGTGCACACCATCCCATGTCATTATCACCCAAATGCTTGGCAGACTTTTGAGCTAAATTTTCCAACTTTAAAATGGAAATGATGTGTCACAGGGTTTTTATTACTATTAAATGAGAATATATCCATAGGAGCTGAGTTTGCAGTAGGCAGTACTAAATGTCAGCAGTGGAAATTGTATCCAGCCTCCAGAAATATTTTTACGAATGAGGACTGCAAAGCATTTCATTCATGTGGAAAGGAGATGGAAAAGTAACCCTGAGTTCCCCACAGATCCCTGGGTCTTTACACGGCCACTTTCCTCTGGGTTTCCGTGCAGCGTCTCTGGCGGGAGTGGAGACGTGGGCAGGGACTGACGTCAGCCTCCCAGGACTGCAGAACACTTGGCACACTGCTGGTAGCCCTGCTGTGTTTCTGGTCTAGCTTGGGTATTCTTGCCTCTTTAATATTTATTTGTAAGCACACAAAGCAAAACAAAGGTAATTTTTGTTAGTCATAATTTATGTAAAACAGATTCAGTGCATAAATTTTTCCTTTCATTTTTTCCCGTTGTCAGGCTGTAGCAACTGATGTTGAATGAGCAGCCTGCTGTTTCTATAGGAAGTGTCCAATTATGCTGCTGATCCCGAAATAAATTGATAGACCGAGACCAAGGTTAACCGACACTCACAGCCTTGGGCTTACCTATCAGTTTTCTATTAAGGTCTTTTTAAGCTTTTGTAAACTTAGTAATAAACTTAGTTTTAAAGTCTTAAACTTAAGTCTTATTCTAAACCTAGTCTTAAAGCTAAGTAATTATTAAATGCATGATTTCTGCCACATTACTGTTGTATAACAGCAAACAGATTTTTTTTTTTTTTTTAATCAGCAACAGGGTACCACAGGGATTCCTCAAGTGAATTTGTCTTCACACCAACTTCAGGAACAAGTGTATCTCGTGGGCCTGCATCTCAGCTTTAGCCATGTTAATGTCTTACTTTGGACTAGGTAGAAATTAGAGTGTCAGTTGCTGCTCTGAAGGTGTGCAAACCTGCAAAGATTTCCTCTTAGCCACATGTTTTAGAAGAGAGTTTTGGTATTCCTTGAGCCAAGAAAAATGTTTTCTGTTTGTCTAATATGTCTTTCGTTCTCAGGAGAGATGAAGCAATGTTAAATAAAAGTATGCTGTTTTAAATATATTTTTATTATAAAGTAAACACAAATATAAACTGCACAAATGTACGGCTTCATGGATTATGAAGTGGACACTGTCCTGGTCAAGAAATAGAACTGTGTTGGCAACCCGAGGAGTCCCTTCCCATTCCCCATCCCAGTGACAGCCCCTCTGTCCCACCAAGAGGGACCATTATCCTGACTTTTCTAGTAATAACTTCCTTGCATTTTCTTTTTATAGTTTTGCCACCGGAATGTGTCCCTCTAGGCACTATAGGTTAACCTTGTTTAATTTTTTAGAGGTATGTGCTTACACATGACTTTCTTATAATGAGTAGAAGAGAAAGAACCTGAAGAAATTTTTCTATATAAAATTATCAAGGAAAAAATGAGAATTACACAGTAGAACAAATAAGAGAAGTGACTTCTAAAAATATATTTTGGTTATATATATGTATGTTTTCAGAATTATAGCCTTACTTAAGGAAAAAAATAACTTTGGCAACCAAGGTAAAACATCCTCTACCTTGTTTGAAAAGAACCCACTCTTGGTGCCTCAATATTTGGTAAATGTTGTGGACTAAGAACTCGTAGATCATTTATTTGTATTCTCACCTGTGTTCACAGTGAAGGTACCTTAAAGATGGAAGTCTTCTTCATTCACGTGCCCTAACTTTAGCATTAACTACTCAATAAATAAAAGTTTGTAGAAAGACGAATATCACATATTCTCATGGAGGCAGAGAGTGGAATGATGGTTGTCGGAAGCCGGGAAGGGTAGTTGGGTGACTGGTAGAGAGGTTGGTTAATGGGCACAAAAGTACAGTTAGGTAGAAGGAATAAGATCTAGTGTTCAGGTAGCACAGTAGGGCGACTGTAGTTAACAATAATTTATTGTATATTTCAAAATAACTAAAGTGCTGGATTTGGAATGTTCTCAATGCAAAGAAATGATAAATGTTTGAGGTCATGGATATACCAGGTACTCTGATTTGATCTTACACATTGTATGCTTATATCAAAATATCACATGTACCTCGTAAACATATGCAACTATTACATACTCATAAAAATTAAAGATTAAAATGTGTGGAATTGAAATGAAAATGCCCATATTTATGGTTCTGACAACTTCATATATCTCATGTTTAATGTTAGTGTTGTGAAAACAGTACTTTTATAAGGTGACGTTGTTTGTGCTCATAGTCTTCTGTTATTGTCGTCTGTATGATACATTGCGTGATGAGACAGTGGTGTTGATGCCACTGACTTTAAGTAAACTTAGCAAGCATTTACAGTAAGGATTCAATTTCTGCCCTCAAGGAGCGTACAGCATGGGGACAGACTTGTGCAGATAATGGGTGATGGCCAACCTCAGCCTCAAGGGCAACAGACGTGCCAGTGAGAGGAGCTGGTCCGTTCCTTAGCGTTTGAACTGGCTTCTTTCGGGAATTGGCCGGGAGATACACGGAGCAGAGCAGTGCACTACCTCCTCATTTCTCTAATACTGCTCACGCTGCGCTTTTCCAGGGATTTTATCTTCCTTGTTTTCTGCCTTCTCATTTGATAAATTGGACGTGGAAATTCTCACCCACATGGCTTGGAATTGTTGTCTTTGTGGGGTAGGGTTTAAGCGTATAGTAGGAGGTGCTTGGCAGTAAGTCGCCGAGAAGATATTTGAAATTAATTCAAGAGATAAAAGGTTCTTGTCTTGATTTGTCTTGATAACAAAATAAGCATGAAGAAGAAGAAAGGGCCAGGAGACTTAGAGCAACTAAGTTGACATGGAAGAGAATGGTCTAGGAATTTAGAGATTAATCTAGAGATTCTCTTTTTTTATTTTTCCCTAGAGACAGGGTCTTGCATGTTGCCCAGGCTGGAGTGTAGTAGCATGATCTTAACTTCTGAGCTCAAGTAATCCTCCTCCCTCAGCCTCCTGAGCAGGACTCTGTAGACCTGTAGGACTATAGGTGCACACCACCACACCTGGCTAATTTTTGTTTGTTTGTTTTGCTTTTGTTTTTTTAAGACAGGTTCTGCAACTCCTGGGCTCAAGCAACCCTCCTGCCTAGGCTTCCCAAAGTGCTGAGGTTCTAGGCGTGAACCATCAGGCCCAGCCAGGTTAATTCTTAAAAAGTTTATCACACAATAGTGGAAGCCTCTGAGGGTGATTCTATGAGACAGGATGTTTGCAGCAGTGCCCCGAGTTCTTTGTTGTTAAACATCAGCATTTGGGTCTCACCTCCGCCAGTTTTGCAATATCTTTTGCCATACTATGTTTCACTGTTAAATATTTTTTAATTGACTTTCAAACATAAATAAGACATTTAAGAAGGAAAAGTGCCATCAATAATAGGTAATTGTATTATAAATACAATTAAAAACAAGCCAGTAGTATTAGATTCTAGCTGATTCTTAGGCTTCTCTTGCTTTATTAAAAACAATGAGGAGACATTTACTGTCTATATGTATCCCATAACATCTTGTTGCAAACCTCAAATATATACAAGAAAATTTATTTTAAAAAAAATACCCAACTTGAATGTTAAAAAATAAAATTCACAGTGCTTTACAAAAATGAAGAGAGTAGTCCTGTTAGACTTAATAGCTTGCAAACAAAGACCTTTCCCTTGGCACCACAAGGAGGATTGAAAAGGATGTGGGTTCCCCCCGGGCAAGGTGTTTCACCCTCTGGGACCCCCAATAGTGTTGTCTGTTGGGTGGGCTGTGGGTGGTGATAGGGGCTATTGTGTGGATGAGGACAGCAGGTGCCTCCTTACCCTCATCCGGGCTGTCATTCAGTGCCATACCTGAAACCACCTTCTGCACTAGCAGTAGCATCCACTCCACCTGGTGAGACACAGATTAGAAAAACCAGGGATTATCAAGCTGGCAAAGCCAGTCCTGGCCATCTTCATCTACTTTTCTTGGCATTTTTCCCCACGCTAAGTAGCCTTCTATTCTGCATATGGTCAGCAGAGGTGCGCGATTGCGTGGATGCTTCAGACCTTGCTGTGCGTTCCCCGAAGCGCGCTGAGGCTGTGCGGCGTGGAGCTGGTGAACCTGTGCCGAAAACGGCACTGTCCAGTGCTTAAAAAGGACCGTCAGTGCGATGTCTCTGGGGGTGGTGGAGGGAGATGTGCCGGGGACTGGGCAGCAGCCCTTGGCCCTCTTGCCTCTGCCAGGTGAGTGGTGATACTGTCACTTGTCTGTGAGGTCTTGCGGGTTCAATGCGTGGTTCACAGAGCACCCGGAAATACTGTGGTGCTTGTTTTATGTTCTACCAAAGAGTGTGTGAGCAGAAGACAGTCTTTTTTAAATGTTTATTTTGAGGTAATTTAAGACTCGCAGAAGTTGGAAAAGTAGTACAGAGGGTTCTTTTGTACCTGATAATTCTTTTTCTTACATGGTTTTACTGTCTACATTATGTGATAATTCGTCCATGGTTTTTTTCTCGTTTTAGTGTTTCGCTGTTGGCTGGTGAAGAATGGGGGAAATAGAAGGGACTTACCGAGTCCTGCAGACCACAGGGACACGCCTGGGTGCCCAGAGCCCCGCCGGAGTCAGCACCCTGGAGCCTGGGCAGGCCCTCTCTCCCAGAGCGCAGGAGAAGCACCTGCACATCAGAGTGAAGCTGCTGGACAACACCGTGGAAGTCTTTGACATTGAGGTAAGAAGCATGGTTTTTGGAGGCATATTTCCTTATATTTTCTAAAGGTGAAGTATCATGTACCAAATTCCATTTTGCTGGTTAGACTTTGCCTGTTTATCCAGTTGACCAAGAGTGGTTTTGGTAAGAACAAAATCCCTGGAAACAGAGAATCTGAGTTTCTCCTTTTAGTTTGAAAAGTGGTATTTCCTGTCTTTCATTTAAAATTCTGATACAATTCAGTCTTTCCACTCTACGAGAGGCTGAATTAGAGGACTGCTAGGGAGCACAGACTGGAGGCAGGTGGCCTGCCTGACCTTCCCCGCGTGGCCACCTGGGTGCCTGGCTGCCTGGATGAAGGGGCACCGCTTAGCCTCTGTGTGTGTCAGCTTCCTTGTCTGAAGTGTGGGGGTGATCACAGTCCCTCCTCAGGGTGGCTGAGGTGAGGGTTCAGCAAACGCCACACAGAGAGCCTGGCGTGCAGCAGGTGTTGTACAGTGACGGCACGCAACTTACTTCTGTAGGTAACAATAATACAGTTTTTATTTTGAACATTTCCTAATAGTAGATTGCACTGATGTTGGCAAAAATAACTGGATATAGTAGAAATATATGTGTATATATCAATATTGAAGTAATGATGCTTACTTTTTAGACCCACATGATATATTAGAAAACATTTTTTCTGGATCTCTAAATGGTATTAGAATGAATGTTGTTTTTCTTTCTTTGGTTTTCCTGGCTTATTTCTACAAGAAAGGAATGAATGTTCTTTTTAAAAATTATTTATTCTTATATGTAATACATAAATACATTTTCTTTTTTCTAATTTTTTTATTGGTTTAAAGTAACATCTTTAGAAGATTTTCTTGCTCTTAATGTCAAAAAGTAAGGACGAGAGAATAAACTTAAACTCTAGCAGGAGGTTTATTTGTGCTTGGGAATTTCTGTTGAGGAGTCAAGATGCTGCACAGGAAATAAAAAGATTATTGAGAAGTGGGCAACACTGTGATGGAAACCTCCTCTAGGCTCCGGGTGCCCCTCATTGCAAAATGCACTGCACAGGAGAGGGGAAGGGAGGGAGCTTGGTGGGCTGGAGGCCAGGGTGGGGTTGAAGGGAGCAGCGTTCTGGACAGGGTGGTCTCTGTGCTTGAGTGCTGTTTGATGGCAAGTGTGAGTGACGTTAGAACTCAAGGGGACCCTGCATGCTTTTCTTAAGGTCTTATCTGAGGAGGAAGTGGAATTTTTCATCAGGGCAGTGGTAACTAAAACTGGTAGGACCTGTCTGTCCAACTTGCCAAGTCATTCCTATTGCAGGAGGGTCTGAAGCTGAGCCACCTTTGAACCCTGGAGAACTAGCAGTTGCTCCTCTCTCCAGCTCTTGGTGGCTCTTCCGCAGGAAACAGGTTGCAGGTCTGGAAATGTGACGGGACTCCCAACTCTGTCCTAGTCAAATGTTTGGAGGAATTGCCACCACGTAGCCACCCTACAATAAATGCATTTGCTGTAGTCTAGGCATGTAACAGGTTCAAAATTTAAAAAGGAAAAGAAATGTAAAAGAATTACACTCTTTAGGGTTTACTTTTAGAGTTCTTTTTCTGTCCAGCTTAATGGTCTTTATCAATTAAAACTAGAACCCAGAAGAAAAACAGCACACATTTATTGTTGACTCATAAATAAGATGTAATCCTTGTCTTAAAAATTCACGTTTACTGAGTATATGGGTCATTTTGTAACTAAGGAAACAAGAGATACTAGTTTGTGAAAGTTTCAAAATTTTTAAAGCTTATCAGAGTTTTAATAAGTTGAGATTGTTTCTGTTCATCAAATATAATTACCATGTTTGGTATTTGGTAACCCTGTCGGAATTACCGTAAGTTAAAGAATTTCATTTGAAAAAAATATGCTATTGCGTATCCTGAGTTGGAGGAGGTACTTTTTATGTTGTGTTACCCATGGATACACACCTTTTAGGGGGAGTTAAAATTCAATATATTGTATTATAAGTTGTTGTATTCTACTTCCAAGTGTCCTATCCTCCACATCTGCATCAGTTAGTTTTGCTAAGTAACAAATCACCCGCCCCAAATTTAGTAGCTTAAAAAAACAAATGTTTAATAATTCCCACAGGTCTGTGTATTTGTTTGGAGGTTCTGCTGGGCGGTCTAGGAGGGACTGGGGGGTCAGGGATGGCCTTACCCACACATCTGGGCACCAGGTGGATCCTCTCTCTGTGCAGAATCTCATCCTCCCTTGAGCCCAGTTGGCCTCATTCTAGTGGTCCTGGAAATGTTCTCCCTGTTCTGTTGATCAAAGCAAGCTACCAGGCTAGCCCTGACTTGAGGAGTGGAGAAACAGAATCACCTTGATGGCGGAGTGGCAAGGAATTAGTGGCCATATTTTGTTGTCTGCCCTGACAGCTATTGCCGGTGGAGCAGGGTGCAGCCTCTGGAAATAAGACTATCTGTGGCACTCTGGGTTCAGGTGTCATCGGGCTGGGCTGGTGTTTGGGGCCTGCCCTGAGGGAGCAGAGCCCCCTGCTCGGGAAGGTGGCTCCCCTGCCCTTGCAGAGGCAGGTTTGCCCTGCTCCTTTCTCCTCACTGTCTGCTGTGGGCTCTGTGGATCAGGCTGGTGCTGACTTGGGCCCCCCGTCCTGCGGTCACTCATCCACTGGTCTCATTCACATTCTCTCTTCCTGCCCCCTTTTTATATTTGAACCAGGAGACAGAGACTGTGGTCAGGTGGTTTCTGCTGTTGTACCTGTAAGGTGGGTCAGACTTTTGGCTACAGGGCAGTGGGTATACCCCAGCCTGGGCGGGTTTGTCCCAGTGAAGACACTGGGTCCCAGTGCTTGCCTGTGGCTGCCCTTCTGGAATGCAAGTTCTGGGAGGCCAGGGGCTTCCTTGTATCTACTTCTGTATCTCCAGTGTTTGGAACAATGCCTTGCTCAATAAATACGTGTGGAATGAATTAAATCACAAATTAAATTTGATTAGCGAGCTTTCTTTAAAAGCATTTTGAATTTTTCCCTCTATAGCAGTATTTTCTAACCTCAGGGATTCAATTTTGTTTTGTTTTGGGGTTTTTTGGCCATATGCACCTGTCTTACTGTCTGCTGCTTGATTTTTTTTTTTTTTACTTAATTCTTAAGCAGTGGTGTATTTCCAGTGAAATATGCTAATGTTATACTTGGAAAACACCAGTTCTGTGTTCGTGTGGTTATGAAACCTGGCATTGTGCGGAACCCTCTAGTTGTTATTGAAAATTTATATTTAAGGAACCTTTTCAACACAGGGAAAAATTTGACATTTAGTTGTTTTTAAAATGCTTATTTTTTGCTTTGGTGAAAATACAGACCAACGTGGCCTAGAGACCTCCATGTTGGTGCCTGTGTCTGTCTGTCTGTGCAGAGTCTGTGGTTAATTGTTTCCTGTGTGCCTGCAGTAGGTAAGCCCTGGCTATCCTCCTTGTATTTTCTTCAGGAAACTAAGTTATGCACATCCCCAGTTTTATTCATCTCTCCCATCTCCCAGAGCGTACAGATGAAAATTCGTTTTCTGTCAAGGCAGACTGCCACAAGAATGGTGATTTAATTCTATCTTTTTATTTTTTATTTTATTACTTATTTTTTCACTAAAACTGTTTTGGTATTACGGCAAGTGATTCTAAAGCAAAAACTGCTGACACAGAAGCTGGTGGAGCTGATTGGGTGCGGGGGAGTGTTTTGTCCCAGCTCCTGCTTCCTAGACCTTGTAGGTAGCTCATGCATGTTTATCCTCGCCGCCCGTATGCCAGGATGGCTTGAAGCTAGAAGCTACGGTCTGTTCTTTCCTGTTCGGTGTTTAATAGTATTAGAAAGTAAAGTTGAGCTGAAATTTTTTAGCAGCTTTATATAGGTGTAATGCACAGACCATACAGTTCACCCATTCAGAGTGTACAAGTCATGGTTTTTAACATTCACAGAAACATGCAACTATCACCGTAGTCCGTCTTAGGCCATTCGATCACCTCAGAAATCTACCCCACATCCTTCAGTTGTCCTCTCCCATCCTCCATCTCCCTCCCCCTCAGCTCTAAGCAAATAGTAATCTACTTTCTGTCTCTGTAGATCTCCCTGTTCTGGACATTTTTATGAACGGGATCATATATAGTCTTTTGTGACTGGCTCTTTCACTTCGTATGTGTTTCAAAGATTCATGCTTGTTGTAGCATATATCATGACTTCATTCTTCTTCGTGGCTAAATACTTCATTACATGGATATACCACATTTTGTTTATCCATTCCTCAGTTGATGGGCGTTTGGATTGTTTCCACCTTTTGGCTATTATGAGTAATGCTGCTATAAAGATTAACATACAAGTTTTTCTGTGAATGTATGTTTTTGTTTCTTTTGGGTATACACTATACAGTCATCCCTCTGTATCCTAGGGGAATTGGGTCTAGGACCTCCAAGGATACCCAAATCCACAAATGCTCAAATCCCTTACATGAAATTGTGTAGCATTTGCATATAACCTACGCACATCCTCCTGTATACTTTTAATCGTTTCTAGATTATTTATAATAACCGATACAATGGAAAAGCTATGTAAATAGCTATACTGTGTTGAATTTTTTTGTATTATTTTTTATTGGGCTTTTTTTTTTTTTTAATATATTTGATCTGTGGTTGGTTGAATCCGCAAATGTAGAATCCATGGACTCGGAGGGCTGACTGAATACCGAGTGGAATGGCTGGGTTCTGTGGTAACTCTGGGTTTAATTGTTAGAGGAACTACCAGGCTGCTTTCCAGGCTAGCTGTCCCATCTTACATTCCCACCAGCAATGCTATATGTTGCAGTTTCTCCACGTTTTTGCCAACATTTATTATTTACTGACTTTTATTCCAGCCATCCTGGTAGATCTGAAGTATCTCACTGTAGTTTGAGATGATATTTTAAAAGTTATTTTTAATAGCCAGCAGCAACAGTTTTGAGCCCAAAATGTGAGAATTATATCATGAAAAAGTTATCTTGATGGGGTTCTTTGGACTGATTGTGAGTAATTATGAAGTTGACCCTGTTGCGGAGCTCAGTTACCAGCTACAGAAAGAGCGTTTTGCAGGGTGTGGGGCTGTGGAGAAAGCACGCCGGGGTCTGTCCCTGTGAGCCTAAGGAGACAAGGCTGGCCGGGGCAGATGCTAACGCCTAGCTTTTTTTTTTTTTTTTTTTTTTTTTCTCCTTTTTTAAGAGACAGGGTCTCACCATGTTGCCTAGGCTCAAATACGGGGCTATTCACAGGCACAATCATATATCGCAGGACAGCCTCGACCTCCTGGGCTCAAGCCATCCTCCTGCCTCAGCCTCCTGAGTAGCTGGGACTTTATAACTTTTTTTTTTTTAATTTTAAAGTTTCACTTAGAGTTGTCATGCAGGTTTTTAGAAGCAGGAACTTTTATTGACACTCCATTTTTAAATCAATGTTTATCTCATCTGTAAGTAATAGCTACCAGGATCGGTGATTACCCTTACCCATATAAATCATTTGCTGAAACAAACTTATGCTTATTAGGATTTTGTAAGATAATGAAGTAAGATATACTTTATGATTCTTCATACTGATTAGTAATTAGATTGAAATACTTCTTTTGTGGATATAGGCTTCAATTATGTCTTATTTTAAGCTATTTTTGACATTTATTGATGGGATATTTGGCTAACCAAAGGCCAGTCAGTGACTAGTTTTTTGATCTAGTAAAGTCTTGATTTGTTTTCAGTTGATTAAATGAATTCTGGGGTTTGAACATAGAAATCCAACCTCAGCTCTAGAGAGGAAGCCATAAATTTGTTTCAAAACCATTTGGAAGTTGTGTGTCAGCTTGCTTTGTCCTGTGTGCGAAGTAACAGAGTAGAAACACTTTCAGCCGAGCCGTGTCCCGTGTGAAAAGTGTCCACCTCTATCGCTGGGTGCGGTGGGTGAAGCCAGGAAAATAAGCGAGACCCTGTCCTAGAAAGATCTTCTCCAGACTTTTTAGAGGGCCAGATGTTTAGAACAGTTTTGCTTTCATTAATTCATAATTCACTATCAGGTTTAGGGGCTAATATGATTTGTATCTTTTCTATTATCTGGAAGTATTATGGAGAAAGTGACATTTAGTGATTAAAAGAACAGCCCGGGATATAGTTTGGGTGTGTGAGACCTCGCCCTCAAGGCAGTGACTGTTCTGTGGCCTTGCTGGTAAGTGGGGATCGAGTCTAAGGAGCAGGAGGCTTTTCTTTATTAATATATTTTCTCATCTTCCCCTTTTCTTTAACGTACTTAAAATTTTTAGTGTGGCCTTTCTTTTTCTTTCCTTCCTTTCTTGCTTTCTTTTAAGAATTGCAGAAGGTTTAGCTTTAATATGTGACAAGTAGGAGGACAAATTCTCAGTCATGAAGTTCCATGCTAGAAGACTGTAACTTGTTATTCCAGTAAAAACTTAATGTTTTCATTCTGGCAGGAAGAAATAGTCAAAATTCCAGAAAGTATTGTAGCCAGATGTTTGTCATTGCTCCCACATGAACATCCTAAATATGGCAAGTAAACTGCCTTAGAACTTATTTTGGTCTGACCTCAGAAGAAAAAGTTAGTAATTTAACATCTAAAATTTGGAGATAATATAGGTTTTATACAAAAGCTTTTATGTGTTTCTAGGATACACAGCTATTATGTGACTCTGCCCTAGCTTTTAAAACCTGTTATTTTGTCTCAGAAAGTTGATCTGCTTCTTGACCCTGATGCCCAGGAGTATAGGGTGGTGCATGGCAGAGACATGGACATTTTTGTTCTTAGTTATCCAGTTACGATATTGGTGCTCCTGGAGCCAGCTCTGCCAAACCCTAACACACATACACAAGCAAGGTTGGTGTATTATGGTCTATATTAAATTATAAAGTAATAATGACTGACAAAAACGTTAGGCTAGCAAATGGAAAAGAGTAGGGAAATGTCATTTTGTTGATCCTTGTACCCTTGAAAATCCCATGACCACAGTTGTTTAATAGAGAATAACAAAGTTATTTCATGATCTCAACAGAGGGTCATAGAGATGAAATTTGTCAACTGGATTACCTTGACTTGTAATGCTGTTTCTTGAGCACCTAAGAATTCTGGCACTCAGTGTGGTTTATCTCCTATCACTGGCAATCCTAGCAGGAGACACAGGTAGTATCAGACCCATCTGAGCTGTGAGCCTCCACTTGGAAACCCTGTGCTCCATTTGTACCCATGTAACACTCCCACTTTTGATTAAGAAAGAATTTGTTTCTGTTGTTACTTGATTTCATGGGAGGCCAGAAAAGCTGAGCCTGTACAGTTGAGTATCCATTATCCGAAATGCTTGGGACCAGAAGTATTTCAGATTTTTTTTTTTGGATTTGGAATATTTGCATTATACATACCAGTTGAGCATACGTAACCTGGAAATCTGAAATGTTCCAGCGAACATTTCCTTTGAGCATCATGTCAACCCTCAAAAAGTTAGGATTTTCAGATTAGGAATCCTAAACCTGTACCTTATTAGGTTATTAAGTATGAAATGTCTGATCTCTTTATTATTGTAAGTACTAAGTTTGACAGTTGATATCTCTGACATTTCACTTTGACACTTCTTGTTTTATTTTTATTGTGAAGGTACGTCCTCAGTCTTTCAAATGCATGTTTTGGCTTTTGATTGATTATCTTCCAAATTTTTTTTAGAGCAATTTTTGTGAAACCCTGGATAAGGCAAAAATTCATGTTATTTTTTAATATGAGTTCCATCGTGGAACCAGTGCAGCGCAGACAGCTCGAAATACTAATGAAATGTTTGGGAAGGATATGGCTAATGAACACACAGTATGTCAGTGGTTTGCGAAGTTTTCAAAAGTTGCGTTCTGGTGATTTTAATCTTGAAATGAGCCACATGGGCAACCTGAGACCAAGGGGGATAATGATGAGCTGAAAGCTGTAGTGGAAGCAAATCCATCTCAACCTACGTGTGAACTAGCAGCAAGGTTTAATGTTACTATTCCAACAATATCGGACCATTTGAAACAAATTGGCAAGGCAAAGAAGCTGGATAGATGGGTTCCACATGAATTCAACGAGCGTCAGAAGAGAAGTCGTCTCGAAGCTTGCCTTTCTTTGCTGTCACAACATAAAGGCAGACCATTTCTACACTGTATTGTTACATCTGATGAAAAATGGACTCTTTTTGACAGTTGCAAGCATTCGGCACAATGGTTGGATGAAGACAAAGTGCCGAAACATAGTCCAAAACCAAATATTCATCACAAAAAGCTAATGGTGTCTGTTTGGTGGTCCAGCGCTGGTATTATCCACTACAGCTTCATGAAACCTGGTCAGTCGATTACAGCAGTTACCTACTACAATTAGTTGGACAAAATGACCAGGATGTTTGTGATGAAGCAGCCAAGATTGGTCAATCAGTACCGACCAATCCTCTTGCAAGACAATGCTCGACCACATATCGCACAAACAGTGCTGCTCAGACTACAGAAACTGGACTTGGAAACTCTTTGTCATCCACTGTATTCACCAGACCTCACACCAACTGACTACCACTTCTTCCAGGCTTTGGACCACTTCTTGCAAGGAAAAATATTCAATTCTCAACAAACTGTGGAAAATGCTTTTTGCGATTTCATCACCATTGGCTCTCCAGGCTTCTTTGCTGCTGGCATGAACAAGCTACCGTTAAGATGGAAAAACTCTGTTGATAGTTTAGGCACATGCTTAAATTAATTGTACTGCTTCTTGTTTCAGATATAATAAACTACACTTTTGATTCGAAATCAGACATTTCATATTTAATGACCTAATATTTGATGGTGCTTCTGAATTTCCTTTACCCATCAGTTCTTTTCATCCCATCCATGAAATTTTAAATGCCTGTGTTCTTGGCCCAACTCGTCACAAAGAGGTCGTCCACAGGAGGAGGAGAAGGGTGGGTAGCGCTTGCTGGACATGCTCCTACCCTCATTGAGCATGTTCGTCCTCCATTCTGCAGTTGGCTTCCCCGTAAGGCAGGTTAGGACCAGGTTTTAAATCTCAGCCCTTAGCCACCTAGTGGAGTATGGACATGCATCTCTTCTGGGTCTGGAGATCTGAGAGAAGGGATTCTTTGGAACAGCTTTGGTCAGGTGTCCCACTTGGACATGTGGCTAGAGGGCAGGGTGCCATAGGCACCTATCTGCTTCTGCTGGGGCAGTGCAGATTGCAGGCCAGGGAAGTACCCAGAGGACAGAAGGACCCATAATTCTCTGCAGACCTTCCCTCAGCTGCCTAGCACATACACTTTCAAAAACACCTGACATCGGCTGGGCGCGGTGGCTCACGCCTGTAATCCAAGCTCTCTGGGAGGCCGAGGCGGGCGGATTGTTTGAGCTCAGGAGTTCAAAACCAGCCTGAGCAAGAGCGAGACCCCATCTCTACTAAAAATAGAAATTAATCGGACAACTAAAAATATATAGAAAAAACTAGCCGGGCATGGTGGCGCATGCCTGTAGTCCCAGCTACTCGGGAGGCTGAGGCAGAAGGATCGCTTGAGCCCAGGAGTTTGAGGTTGCTGTGAGCTAGGCTGATGCCACGGCACTCTAGCCCGGGCAAAAGAGTGAGATTCTGTCTCAAAAAAAAAAAAAAACACCTGACATCACTGACTGTTCTACTGACCCATATTGATATATGTAGCTATAGCACATTCTGCTGCTTCCTGAATATCCTACAATTTGTTCGTGTTCCTATTGGTGAACAGTGAGGTTATTCCCAGTACTTGGATATGACCAGCACTGTTGCTACATGCATTCTTGTGTCAGCATGTGCACATGTCGGTGGCAGGTGCTTCTTTCTCTCAGCTTTAGGAACATCTCATATTACAATTTTTAATAACTCTCCAGTTTAACAGGGAAGAGTTAGATTTCTTAAGGCACAGTTTCATCACACCCGTTTTGCTTTTTGTTTTGTGGGACTTTTTGTGTTTTTAGGCAACATTATATTTGAAGTTAAGAAATAGGAAGTTAAGAGTTGGGGAGATATTAAATATATTGTATCTGAAGTAAAAGGAAAATAGGAAATATTAGAGTCAGGGAGTACTGGAGACCTCACAGAAAGTGACTACTTACAGTGAAGAAAAGGATAGAAAAATTATGGAAAGTATGTGTGAGGACTGGTTGTCAGTTTGAGCTGTGCTCAGCCCAGCGGCCTCTGGCCAGCGTTTGCTGAGCCTCTGCTGTAGGAGCCTGGGCACAGAGGCGAGCAGGGCAGACACCAGCTTCACCTTCTGGGCGATCATTCTGCAGTGCAGAGCTCAACGATAGACAAGCCATGCTCAGGAGAAAGATAAAACAAGGAAGGAATAGGAGGTACGGGGGCTGTACTCAGAGGGGAAAGCCCCGGCTTCCAGAGGTGGGAGGAGCTTTCACAGATCTCTGTTCTCAGGAACAGTGTTCAGGTGGTAAGAGTAGCACGTACAGGTGCCTTTAGGTGGCCCCGATCTGACATGTCTGGAGACCAGCAAGAGATCAGCATGGTGGGAGTGGAGCAAATGGCACCCAGGAGGGCATTGGCTTACACAGAAGGGGACAGGGCTCCACAAGGACATAATGCCTTGGCCCAGAGCCAGGCTGGGACAAGAGGGAAGCCTTTAGGTGACTATTTTGGTGACCCGGGACATGGTGTGGGGAGGTGGGAGCAGGGGAGGTGATGAAGATCAGTTGCATCCTGGAGCTGTTTTGAAGGTAGAGCCTGTAGGACTTGCCAGTGCCGATGTGGAGTCTTAGAAACTGAGGAGACAGATGACGCTAGGGCTAGGCCCAAACTCCCATACCTTGTGCTGGGGAGCCCGTAGGGAGAGCTGCTTTGGTTTGAGGCCATGCGGAGTTTGAGAGCCTCCTTAGGCATCTGCGTGGAGGACTCTCAGGCATTTTCTAAACTGTCATCAGTCCTCGATTTCTGGGTTGCAGTAATTATGGGCTTTTATTTTTAGAGAAATTCTGACTAGTTGTTTAAGACAAACACAAAAGGCATCTGTAGGTGCTTCCAAACTGTTGTTATTGGAGTGCTCTGGAATGTTCTGTGCACATGAGCGATGCTTTACATGTATAGTTTGTACTTTATATCTGCAGTCCCCAATCCCCAGGCCATGGCCTGTTAGGAAATGGGCTGTGCATCACTGCCTGAGCTCTGCACCACCCTCCCCCTACCCACGACACTACACCCCCCCACACCTGGTCTGTGGAAAAATTGTCTTCCATGAAACTGGGCTCCAGTGCCAAGGTTGGTGACTGCTGCTTTATATGACAGCTTCTTTTTGCCACAGTGGCAGAGAGGATCTCAGTCCTCTATCACAGTGAGCTGTGATGACACCACTGCACTGCACCCTGGGCAACAGAGTAAGACCCTGTCTCAAACAAACAAACAAAAATTAAACCTAATGTTCCTGATTATGAAAAACACATTCCATCTTTATCTTCTGGGAGGTTTTGGGGGGTGGTCATTTGTTTTTGAGACAGAGTCTCACCTGGGCTAGAGTGCAGTGGCATCCTCATAGCTTCACTGCAACCTCAAACTCCTGGGCTCAAGCCATCCTCCTGCCTCAGCCTACCAGAGTGCTGGGACTACAGACGAGAGCCACTGCACCCAGCCTTATCTTCTGGTTTTAGATATTCATGAGGTTCCCTCATAATTATGCTTTTTGGATTTGTTCGGTCCCTACTAATATTCATCCATATGCTTTTTGCATGAGTTGATTATTTGAAACTGGTAAAGTCAGATTTTTGTAGCAGAAGAAAAGCCTTTTCTTCTTAAAGCAATTTTCAACTAAGACAACTCAAAAATGACTTAAAGGCTCTAGACATTACTATCCTCTTAGAAAAAATGTTGGAACATGCATGCTAAAAATACATAGTGAGCTCTTTTAAAGCAAACTTGTGTTAAATCAGGGCTATTATAGCTCTTTGCTTCTGGCTTTAATTTATGTTAATCTTAAATCTTTTAAAAACATATAAAATAAACATATCCTAAATGTAAATGTGAATACAAATTGTATTAAGAAATGGAATTATAAATTATATGTAAGTCCTAATGTCTTATAAAATTAGACTTGTTTGCATAGTAACATAAAGAATAAAAATAGCCATCTTGGGAGTCTTTCATTAACGCTTGCTGAGGACACAGGATTTTATAATGAGTCTTCAATTTTTACTTATTTAGAGGAATCAAATTTGGAAAGAACTGAGAACGCTACAGGACGGCAGACTTGTTTTGGAAAATTGTTGCTATAATGAAAGTTATGAAAAAGTAAAGCTGTTTTATTGCTGTTAATTTTCCTTAGTTTAGAAATTGATGCTGCTTTTTTAATTATTCAAGTCAAATAATAAAATAATAGTATTTTTCTCTTGTATATTTTACATTTTCCACCCTAGAAAGTTTTTTTCATATATTTTTTCAAATTATAAAATTTATACATGCAACAAAAAATTCTATAAATACAGAAGAGTACAGAGGGAAAAAATGTAAATTGCCTATTTGCCCACACCCGGAAATAACCTCTTCAACATTTAGGTCATATCATCCATTTAATTCTTCCAGACATTTTTCTGTACTTGTTGATGAACCTTTGTGCACACCCATCCCATCCATATCACTACTTCTGTCCATTTTGATTACTTACATACTGGGAAGAATTAGCTTCCCACCGTTAATATGTTTATGACTATTTCTCTTTTTATGTCCTGTAATTTTTATGAATGTGGACACTATGTTAATTGGTGCAGAGGTCTTCATAACCGTTATATCTTGATGGGCACAACATTATTTTTCCTCTTATAAAATGTCCTTTTTTATGTCTCAGTGCCTTTTTTGCCTAAATTTAATCATGTTTTCTGTCAAATTCAGGTTTCCTTGCTTTTTGGTTTGTTTGCAATACATATGCCTGGGACACCTATGCCATTCTTTTATTTTCAGCTTTTCTGAATGATTTGTTTTAATTGTGTTTCTCATATACAATCCAATGGCTGACACTGAGTGTTTACCACATTCCAGATGCTGTTCTAAAACCCTCCGCATGTGTTATTTTACTTAATCCTAACTGTCAGAGCTATTATTAGTTCTCTTTTATACTTGGGAAAACTGATATACAAAGAGTTTTTAAAACTTACATCGTACTGGAGGTTCTAGCCAGGGCAAGTGGGGAAAAAAGAGGGAAGCAGGGAGAGAGGGAGGGCATCCACACTGGAAAGGAAGTGAAACTATTTACAGATGCCAGTACCTTGTATGTAGGAGACCCTAAGAAATCAACTAAAAAATAAAAAGCTATTAGAACTAATAACAATTTCAGGAATTTGCAGGGTACAAGATCAATATACAAGGATCAATTGTATTTCTATATACTAGCAACGAACAATCACAAAATAAAATTTAAAAATTCTGTTTACGAGTGCTTCAAAAAAGAGTAAAATTCTTGGGAATAAATTTAACGAAAGAACTTCAAAACTGAAAACCATGAAACTGTCTAAAGAAATCAAAGATATAAATAAATGGAAAGACAATCAATGTTCATGGATCAAAAAACTTAATATTGTTAAGAGGGCAATATTCCCAAACTGATCTACAGATTCAACATCAAAATCCATCAAAATCCCAGCTAGATGTTCTTCAGAAATTAATAGACTGATCCTCAAATGTATATGGAAATGCCAAAAACTCACAATAGCCAAAAACAATCTGAAAAAAAGAAGAAAGTTGGAGGACTCACATTTTCCCATATCAGAACTTACTGTAGAACTCCAGTACTCAAATCAGTGTGGTACCAGATAAGGATAGACACATAAACCCACAAGTAAACTCTGACATTCGTGGTCAATTAGTATTTTCAAAAAGAGCGTCAAGACAATTCAATGGGGAACTAACAGTCTTCAACAGGTAGTGCTGAGACAAGTTTATATCCTCATGCAGAGAATGAAATTGAACCCCTACGCCACACCATACACAAAAACTAATTCAAAATGGATCAATGACCTAAATTTCGGAGTTAAAACTGTAAAACTCTTGGCAGAAAACCTAGGAGTAAATCTTTATGACCTTGTGTTAGATTGTGGTTTCTTAGATACGACATGAAAAGCACAAGTGACAAAAGAGAAAACAGGTGAATTGGTCTTCACTAACATAAACATTAGTACGAGAGATCATGCTATCAAGACAGTGAAAATAATGAGAGAAAATGTTTCCAAATGATATGTCTGATGAGAATTTCTATCTATATTTTTGGGGTTTTTTTTCCCTCTGCTAATGTCCATGGTTTCATAGAATGTATTTTTAAAAATAATTCTTATGACTTTTATGCTATGGACTGAATGTTTATGGCCTCCCCCAAAATCCTTATGTTAAAGCCTAACCCCCCCAGTGTGATGGTATTTGGAGATGGGACCTTTGGGAGGTGGTTAGGTCATGAGGTGGGAGCCCTCATGAATGGGAGCAGTGCTCTTAGAAGGAGAGACGTGAGAGCTTGCTGCTGCTCTGTGCCGTGTTCCGCGTGTGCATACAGGAAAATGGCCATCTGTAAACCGGGAACCTGGCATCTACTGCCACCTTCGCCTCAGACCTCCAGCCTCCAGATTGTGAAAATTAATGTTTGTTGTTAAAGCCTCCCAGTCTATGCTATGCAGCCTGAGCTAAGACATCTTACAACGTGATAGTAGAAAGACAGCCCAATTTAAAATCTTACCCAAATTACACAGGAGCACAGGATTCACCCAGGTGACCCTTTTTCTTTGAATAGCTGCTTTCTTCTCTTTCTAGAGCTCTGATATCACAGCTTTGCGTTCTTATATTACAGAGGCAATTGCTTTATTAACTATTTCTTGATTTTGTGCTGAAATTTTGGCCACAGTTTTCATCTCTAAGGCAGCATTTTTCTTCTGAGTGTTCATCTGGTTATTTGTGTTCTCTGTTTCTTTCCTCCTTTTGTCTTGAATACCTTTGGATATTTGCAGTACTTATTCTATTTTGATCATCCATCTTTAAAGCAGATACGTTGCTCATGGGTTGGCTGTTTTAAGGAGGTTCTGGTGGGGGTGGCTGGCTGTAGACTGGTTGAAATTAGAATGCATCCTGTGACTCGAGGTGGGTGTGCACATGTGCATGTGGCTTGCCTGTGGTTTCTCCCTCAGCGCTGCTGCCTGTGCTTCTCCGGGCCAAATGGCGCCCAGACTTGGCCTCTGCTACCCATGTCTCTTCCCACCCTTGCTTCTGCAAGCAAGCGACTTAGGGTTTACACCTCCGTGTGCCCCTCACCTTTGGCAGATACTTGTGGAGGCTTCTACTGAAACTTGCACTGTAGCCTCCTGCTGGCATCCTCCCACAGATGCCCAGGCCCCTTGCCCCCTCCCCGTCACTGGTGGCTCTCCTCCCACCAGTTCTGTGGTGTGAGATTTAGGAGTTTCCTAGTTTTGCTGAAAATGAAGTTCACATGTATTTTTGTTTCTTATTTTCCTTTTTGATTTTGAATGATTCCAGCAAAAGGCTGAGGAGATGACAACTTGCGCTACCATCTTCAGGACAGGAGCCACCAGGTATCTTCTGGACTGTCACACCCCCAGTAGCCACTACAGCCCCCACTTCTGGGTTCCTCATGTATACACATTTATGATTCCTGAATTTGAATTTTCTTTCATTATATTTATCTCTGGAAAAACGCTTCTGTTATTTTTCCACACCACTGATTCAGATTCAAGTCTTGTCCTCTATTGTTCAGTCCTCCTGTTGAGGTTTGGTTCTGGAGTTGTCTTAATTTCCTCTTTTATTCTTTAGTTGGATTTTTTCCTCAATGTATCCTCTCATTTTATGAGTAACATTACCTCTTACACTGACCTTTTTGAGGATCTTTTTTTTTTAATTAAGTTTTCTTTGGTACGCCACATTTGCTTTGTTCATGGGAGGCTAATTTCTCTGCTTTTCACAGGTAGGTATCTATAGTTCAGAGTTTGACTTAAGTGTCTGGTTATTCTTAGTTGTCCATTTGTTTTTGCAGATGAAGTTCCAGGCTGATCAGTATTGGTCTTTTTGACCATTGTTTTAAAGGCCACTGTTTCATTTTCCCAGGTAGAAATGACAGCCTCCTGGCTGCAGTGCCGTGGGAGTGAGCTGCGTCCTGTGGTGAGTGGGTGGGGCACGCTGACAGACAGGTTTCCTATTTGTGCATGAGTTTTCACAAGTACGCACAGGTAAGGACAGGCCAGCTGACCGGAACCACTTCTGTTCATCAGGAAGAAAGAAAGGAATTACCTAAGAGTCTGACTGCTTTAAGAGATTTTACTGCTGAGCTAAGTTACCCTTCTGTTTTCCTTTTTTCTTCATGCCAAAGTAAAAGACAAGAAAAAAAAAATCATATGTTGCCCAACTCCTAAAACATATCAGTTAATAGCAGGTTGCTTCTTTGACTGCTGGTATATGATATTCACTATGTGTGACTGGGGAGACAGGGTTGTGTGGTGAAACTGGGCCTCGCCCTTGCTCAGGTGGGGGAGAAGACTTTAACAGTCCTCCTCTCTAACGTGGGAGCGCATTTCACACCCGTCTCCTTTTGTGCCGCATCTCAGTCCCCTCCACACTCCACAGGTTTCTCTGTTAGGAAGCTCATCACAGGTTCTGTGTTCTCAAGCCCACCTTCCCCACTTGTGAGAGCTGCTGGGAGGCACAGTTTTTCTTCTGATGAATTTGGGAGTTCAAGTAGGGAACTAGAAGAATGGATGCCTCAGTGACGTTCTGTTTAATTATTTTTCTTCCACATGAAACCCCATCTGGGCATGCAGAGAGCTGCTGCTGCTATTACATTGTAGTAGTTGGGCTAACAGCTAGAGCTTGGAAAATTGCAGGAGGACCACTGCAGATTTGGCTTTTTTCTCCCCACTTTTGGAACCTTTCTGTCCAAGCTAAAGATGTTAAGGCTGTACAGTCCATGGGCATTTTCCAGAGTATACCATGGACTCATTTAGGTCCAGTCAGGAGACAGAAACTACAACTGTAATTTGAATTGGGAATTTTTTTTTTTTTT
>NW_012153541.1:400051-406181 GCF_000956105.1 Propithecus coquereli | reverse complement strand
TGACGCCACGGCACTCGCTCTAGCCAGGGCAACAAAGCGAGACTCTGTCTCAAAAAAGAAAAAAAAAAGAGCTGGGGTATCAATGGAGCCGTTGATGCATAAGTTCATTTTTTGCCCACATCTTACGGTAGAGATGACTTCTGTGCCGGTTGGTCTCTTTAGTGCAGGAACATGGACTGCATGGGATTCACTTGTCTCTCTGTTATACAGAACCCTTCCCTGAGAAGCAGAGCAGAAATCGCAGTTAACATCTTTACGCTCTCAAATTCAACACAGGTCTTAATGGCTCGCAGTGCAAGTTGGGGAAGTTTGGGGAACAGTATTTTGGGAACATGTTGTGAGAACCCAAACCCAAGATTTGAAAGTGTGCCGGGATGAGAGTGAAATGCCTATCAAAAATGTCAGTGACCTTTCAAAGGATCTAGGATGAATGTAGCTACAGTTTCCTGTGAGCTTTCAAGATTTTTCATCGTACAGTGTAATGTTATAAAAGGAAATTTGGGGTTGATCTAATTATCAGACAGGAAAAATCTTAAGTAATGAAACTAACTACAGCTTTGAATCTGTATAGGAGTAGGCAAACAGATACGTGCAAAGGTCACAGTTTGGCAAAGGAACTGCCAATGGGCACGTGAGGCAAACAGTTCACAGGACAAAATCAGGCTGTTGCAAGGATTTTCCCACAGTGCTTAGGACAAGGAATAAAGAAGCACTTTGTTAGGCAAGCTTTTGTAGCCCATTTTCATCTAGACAAAATCTTTAATGGCACTTTTGTAGATGTAAATTTTTAACAATGTGCTTTATGTCTATGCTTGGAGAAAGACTTGAACTCCATGACTAACTGGAAAAATGGAAACATTGAACAAAAATTTTTGCTTTTTAACCCATATTTTGTGTGTGTATATATATATTTTTTCCTTTGAGCCAGGGTCTCACTCTCTCGCCCCTTAGAGTGCTGCGGTGGCATCATCATAGCTCACAGCAATCTCAAACTCCTAGGCTCAAGTGACCCTCCTGCATCAGCCTCCCAAGTAGCTGGGACTGCAGGTGCCATTATTGTTCATTGGCCATTTGAATATCCGCTTCTGAGAAATGCCTATTCAAGTCTTTTTGCCCATATGTCTTTAATTGGGTTGTCTGTTTTTCTCTTATGACTTGTAGATCTTTATATATACACATTGGCTACAAGACCTTTGTTGGGTTTTTGTATTGCCAATATCTTTCAGTTTGTGGCTTGCCTTTTTCCTATGTTAACAATGTCAATTCATCTAATTTATCAATCTTTTGTGATTTTTGTGTCCTGTTTGAGAAATGTTTGTCTACCTCAAGCTTTATTTTACCTTTCCATGATTCGTATTGAATTGATTTTGTGAGGTTGGGGTCAATGTTCATTTTCTCCCATATGGATATTCAGCTCTTGTGGCACTGTTTGTTGAAAAGATCATCCCTCCTGCACTGACTTACAGTGGTGCCATTGCTGTGAATCCAGTGACTGTGGACGTGTGGGTCTGTTTTTGGACTCTGCTGTGCTCCCCTGGTCTCCTTCCCTGTCTTTGCTTCAGTACCACCCTGTTTCAGACTGTGGCTTTAGAATAAGTCTTGACAGCTGGTAGTGTAAGTCCTCCAATTTGTTCTCCTTCGGCATTACCTTTACTAGTTGTGGCCTTTGATATTTATATTATTTTTTAATCTGCTTGTCAGTTTCCACAAACACAGGCTGCTGGGATTTTAATCGGAACCACATTGAATCTATGGATCACTTGGGGAGAACTGACATCTTATATGGAGGGATGTGCCATGATCATAGATGGAGACTTTTCTCACAGTGTTTTATAATGTTCAGTACAGCAGACATCTATATATTTAGACTTATTCCTAGGTAATTGACTTTCTTTGCCAGTATAAATAGGATTTTTAGATTTACTTCATAAATCTAAAATTTACAAACTGTAGTTTATGGTTAGTTTATAGAACTAGAATTGCTTTTTGTCTGCTGATTTTGTATCCTGTGATCTTGCTACGTTAACTTATTAATTCTAATAGTTGATGTATAGATTCTTTTATTTTCAATCGCTAAAAATCTGTATTTTTAATTTTTTTAGCTTTTTAGCTTTTTTTTTTTTTTTTTTTTTTTGACAGAGCCTCACTGTGTTGTTGCCCAGGCTAGAGTGCCGTGGCATCATCCTAGCTCACAGCAACTTCAAACTCCTGGGCTCAAGTGAACCTCCTGCCTCAGCCTCCCGAGTAGCTGGGACTGCAGGCATGTGCCACCATGCCCGGCTAATTTTTTCTATATATTTTTAGTTGTCCAGCTAATTTCTTTCTATTTTTAGTAGAGACGGGGTCTCGCTCTTGCCCGGGCTGGTTTCGAACTCCTGAGCTCAAACAATCTGCCCGCCTCGGCCTCCCAGAATGCTAGGATTACAGACGTGAGCCACTGCGCCCAGCCCTAGCTTTTTATTTTGAAGCAATTTCAAACTTACAGAAAAGATGCAAAAATAGTTAGAATCTTTTTTTTTTTCCCCATGAACCATTTGAAAGTGAGTTGCCAGCAATGCCCCAGCACTGTCATATACTTCAGGGATATTTCCTACAAACAGGGAGGTTCCTCATCAGGACGATAGCACAGATCCATTTCACTGTCTGGTCCTCATGCCCCGTTCAAGCTCCCCATTCATCCCAGTAGCATCCTTTATAACCGTCCACAATCACATCTCTCTGGTCTCCTTCAGCCCGTGACTTTGACTTTCACGACCTTGACACTTTTGAAGATCACAACAGTTATGTTGTTAGCTGAGTCTTAGTGTGACTTTGCTGTTTCCTTATGACTGGACTGGGCTGTGTATCTCTGGTGGGGTTGTGCAGAAGAGACGCCAGGTTCTCACTGCGTCCTATGACGTGGCACAGGCTTTCAGTTCATCCCATTTCTGGAGGTGATCGCTTCGACCATTTGATTACGGTGGCATCTGACAGGCTTCTTTAAAGTGAAGACGTTCTTTGAAACCATGTGCATATCTCACTGCTCATCAGACTTTCAGCTTATTCGTTTATGGACTTGGGGATTACTGCTCTGCTGAAGAGTTTTCATCCACCCTAGCATGCCTGCTTTGATGCTAAGTCTCAGATTTGGCAAGTGAGGACCGTTCCTACGTCCTTGGACAAGTCTCCGTCACTCTTGCAAGTGCTTGTTTGCCTTGTGGCGCAAGATGTTCTGGGTTCATCTTGTTCTCTCCCTGTGCCAGACCTGGCATCAGCCCCTTTCTCCAAGGGAGATCTGTGTGTGGTATGTTCCTTGCTTCTGGAGTCTTGCTCTTTCCAGGACCTCTCAGTGGCCAGAGCTAGGAGCTCTAGCCCTCCATGTCAGTGCACCCTCCCATACCTGCCTGTCGCTGTGCTGACACTCCTACCCACCTCTTGCTGCACCCCTCACCTGGCCTGGTTTCAACATCCTGTGCATGGCCCTTCTGTGTGCACAGCCCCTTCCCCCACCCATACTTAGCTTTAGCTTTTTCTTGTTTTTTTAGAGAGAGAGACAGGGTCTTAGTCTGTCAGCCAAGCTGGAGTGCTGTTTTGTGATCATAGCTCACTGTAACCTCCAACTCCTGGGCTCAGGTGATCCTCCCACCTTAGCCTCTCGAGTAGCTGGGACTATAGGTGCATACCACCATGGCTGGATAATTTTTTTTTTTTAATTTTTGTAGAGACTTTATTTAAAAGGGAAACTGTATCATTGCCTTAAATCGAAAACTACTATATCACATGTCACAAATAGAAAATAAATATATTTGGAAGACCAAGGTGCAGGCTCGCTTGAGGCCAGGAGTTTGAGAGCAGGCTGGGCAATAACAAGACCCTCATCTCTGCAAAAACTAAAAAAATTAGCTGGGTATGGTGGCATGTGCCTGTAGTCCCAGCTACTCTGAAGGCTGAGGCGGGAGGATCACCTGAGCCCAGGAGTTTGAGGTTATAGTAAGCTCTAATGACACCACTGCACTCTAGCCTGGCAACAGAGCCAAAACCCTGTCTCCAAAAAAAAAAAGGTAAATGCAAAAAATAATAACTATTACTATTACGGTTATTTGTCCATGTTCCCCCAAATCATGCCGCATATCCCATTTGGGGAAATACTGCCTTCACCCAAAGATGTGGCTCACTAGCAGTGAGTTTTTCAGGCAGCTGTAGCTGGGTAGTAGGGTGTTTTGGAGTAGGCAGGCCTTCAGAGAGGGCCCCTTAAATCCTGTCCTCCCTGTGTGGCTCTGTGATACTAGGAAGGCCACAAAGTGCTGACTTTACAGGCATGAACCACAGCACCCAGCGTTATTTTTTTAGTTTTTAAAGAGAATGCATAGGGCCAGGCGCAGTGGCTCATGCCTGTAATCCTAGCACTCTGGGAGGCCAAGGTGGGCAGATTGTTTGAGCTCGGGAGTTCAAGACCAACCTGAGCAAGAGTGAGACCCTGTCTCTTCTAAAAAAAAAAAAATAGAAAGAAATTAGCTGGACAACTAAAAATACATAGAAAAAATTAGCTGGGCATGGTGGCGTGTGCCTGTAGTCCCAGCTACTCGGGAGGCTGAGGCAGGAGGATCGCTTGAGCCCAGGAGTTTGAGGTTGCTATGAGCTAGGCTGACTCCATGGCGCTCTAGCCTGGGCAACAGAGTGAGACTCTGTCTCAAAAAAAACAAAGAATGCATAGACTTTCCAAAAAAATGGTTTAGTGTATGTTCATGATACAAATTTCAAAAAGTATAGAAGGATGTGTAGTCATGTGGTTCTATTGTGTGGAGTCAACTACCATTCCTACTTTACTATGATCCTTCCAAAGAGAGTCATGCATTTACCTACATGTATATATATTTCCCCTGTCATACAGATGGTGGCATATGTACTGCTCATATCACACCTTGCTTTTTTCTCTTAACAGCATATCCTAGAGATCTTTCTATTTTAGTTCATAGAGAGCCATCTTAGTCTTACTAACTCTCCCTAGAGTCTCATTGGATGTGCTATAATTTAGTAGACAGTCCTATACTGGTAAATTTAGGGTATGCTTAAAATTTTACTATTAGAAGTGTTATTATAACAAATACTCTTTTCTGTGCCTGATTTTGCATTTGTGAAATACTGCTTAGGAGTGGACTTTTTCAGATAATAGTGTGGACATTCAAATTGCAGTAGATGGTACCAGCCTGGCCCTGCTGAGGCTGTAGTTTGTGCCCACCCCCGTGAAGACGCCTGTTTCCCACAGTTTCTAACGCAGTGTGATTTCAGGCTGAGTTTTGCCAGTGTGGTAGACAAAAAGTGGTATCTCAGTGTAATTTTCATTTGCCTATCACTAGTTATCAGATCAGCAAGCTGCTTTGAATGTGCTCAGACGTCATTTATGTTTCTGTTTTTGTGAGCAGCCTGTCCTTGTGCCCATTTTCCTTTTTCCTTTTCTTTTCTTTTTTTTTTTGACATCTGCCAGTTTATTGTAAAGGATATTTTAAGGGGTGTAGATGAACAGATGCGTAAGGCAAGAGCTGCCAGGCCCTCTGCGCACGCCACCCTCCCAACACCTCCATGTGTTCCACAACCTGGGAGTGCCCCATTTTTCCATTAAATTCCTAATCTTTTTTGCTTTTACTGATTTTTGCAGTTTGGTAAGTTTTAAAGAAATAGCCCCTTGTGAGATGAGTTATAAATGTTTTTCCCCTGTTTGTCTTTGAAGAAGTCTTTTGACTTTACGGTGTTTTTTCCTGTACAGAGTTTTTCTTTATTTTTATGTTGTCCAGTTTCTCAAGTCTCCTCTTGTGGCTTTTAACTTCTAGACTGCGCTGAAAATGGCCTTCTGCCCACCTGCAGTATACAGCACAAAATGTTCTCTTTGCAGTACTTCGATGAGTAGATGTTTTTATGTTTAAACATTTTACTCATCTTGAATTTATTCTGTGAAGCAGGAGGTAGGATCCAACCTAATTATTTTCCACATGGATATACCCAAAGTATTTATTGAATAATCTGTTTCCCCCCACTGATTCGAAACATCACTTTTATCAGATATGTCAGTCTTTTATATGTTTGAGTGTCTTCCCTTGCCTCCTATTCTGTTCCATTGATGTGTCTGTGCAGACATGCACTACTACCAAACTTT
>NW_012153541.1:391848-399729 GCF_000956105.1 Propithecus coquereli | reverse complement strand
TTCCTCTCACAATAATGTTTTGAAAATTTTCTCCATGAAGCTTTCTTTTACTGTTAAGTTTATTCCCAGATATTTTTTACTAAATATATTTAAAGCGTATAGTATGCTGTTTTGATATACATAATGAAGTGATTAGTACAGTCAAACTAATTAATATACCCATCACCTTCCATAGTTCTCTTTCTTTTATGGTAGGAGCACCTAAAAACTCTCTTAGCAAACTTTCAGCATGCAGTACAGTGTTAACTGTAGTCCTCATGCTGTACATTAGATCTCTAGACGTTCGTTCCTCAAAGCTCCAACTTTGTACCCTGTCGCTGCATCTCTCCATCTCCTCCTTCCCTACCCCTGGTAACTTACTCTCTGCTTCTATATGTGCAAACTTTTTTTAGATTTCACATGTAACTGCGATCATGCACTATTTTTTTTTCTGTGTCTGGCTTATTTCCAGATACATCCATTTTGTCACAAATGATAATATTTCCTTTTATAAGGCTGAACAATATTCCATTTTATGTACTGTATGTACAATTTATTTATCCATTGACTCATCAGTGGACACGTACGTCGCATCTCGGCTGTTGTGAATAGCGCTGCAGTTAACGTGGGAGTGCAGATGAATCTGTGAGGTGCTGATTTCATCTCCTCTGGGTATATACCCAGAAGTGGGATTGCTGGATCATATTGTAGCTCTATTTTTAACTTTTTGAGGAACCTCCATACTGTTTTCCATAATGACTGTACCAATTTACATTCTCACCAGCAACATACACGGTTTCCTTTTTTTCCCCACATCCTTGCCAATACTTATTATCTGTTGCCTTTATATAATAGCCATCCTAACAAATGTAAGGTGTTCTCATTATGGTTTTAATTTGCATTTCCCTGATGATTAGTGATGTTGGACACCCTTTTATATACCCGTTAGTCATTTGTATGTCTTCTTCGGAAAAGTGTCTATTAAGGTCCTTTGCTTATTTTTTAATCTAGTTATTTGTTTTTTGCTTTTTGGTTTTGGGATTTTTTTCCCCCCACTGTTAAGTTGTGTGAGTTCCTTATATATTTTGGATATTAACCCTTTATCCAGATATATGGTTTACAGATATTTTCTCCCAGTCCATAGGCTGCCTTTTCATTTTGTCAGTTATTTCCTTTGCTGTGCAGAAGCTTTTTAGTTTGATGTGGTCTCACTTGTCTATTTTTGTTTTTGTTGCCTGAGCTTTTAGTGTCATATCCAAAAAGTCATTACCAAGGCCAGTATCAAGGAGCTTTGCCTCTATATTTACTTCTAGGAGTTTTATGGTTTCAAGTCATATATGTAGTTTTGGATTTGGGGGGGAGGGGTTTGTTTTTGTTTTTTTAAAGAAACAAGGTCTCGTTCTGTCACTCAGGCCAAGCCTCCTGAGCAATTAGGTCTACTGGCCTGCACCACCACACCTGGCTAATTTTAAAATTTATTTTCTGGCCTCAAAGAGTCCTCTCATCTCAGCCTCCCAAAGTGCTGGGATTACAGGAGGAAGCCACTGTGCCTGGCCCTCTAATCTATTTTGAGTAGATTTTTGGGTATGGTGTTAGGTAAGGGTCCAATTTCATTCTTTCGCATATGGATATCCAGTTTTCTCAGAACCATTTATTGAAGAGAATGTCCTTCCGCATTGTCTCCTTGTCAAAACTAGTGACCGTATACGCTTGGGTGTATTTCTGGGCTCTCTGTTCTGTTCCATTGGTCTATGCGTCTGATTTTATGCCAATACCATAGTGGAGTTTTTTGTTTGTTTTTTGTTTTTGGAGAGAGTCTTGCTCTGTATCCCATGCTAGAGTGCTATGGTGTCAGTCTAGCTCACAGCAACCTCAAACTCCTGGGCTTAAGCGATCCTCCTACCTCAGCCTCCTGGGTAGCGGGGACTACAGATGTGTACCACCACGCCCAGCTAATTTTTTCTGTTTTTAATCGCCTGGCTAATTTTTTTCTATTTTTAGTAGAGAGTGGGTCTCTCTCAGGTGGTCTCAAACTCCTGACCTCAAGCACTCCTCCCACCTCAGCCTCCCAGAGTGCCAGTATTACAGGCATGAGCCACCACACCTGGCCCAATAGTGTTTTGATTACTATAGCTTTATAATATAATTTGAAATCGGGAAGTTTGACGCCTCCAGCTTTGTTTTTCTTTCTCAAGATTGTTTTGGCTATTTGGGGTCTTTTGTAGTTCCATACAAACTTTAGAATCGTTTTTTTCTGTTTCTGTGAAAAATACCGTTGGAATTTTTATAGGGATTGCATTGAATCTGTAAGATCCAATTATATGCTGTCAGTAAGAAACACACTTTAGATTCAGGGATGCACATAGGCTGAAAGTGAGAGATGGAAAAAGGTATTCATGCAAACGGTAACCAGAGGAAAGCAGGAATGGCAATACTTATATCAGACAAAATATATTTTAAGTCAAAAACTCTTAAGAGAAAAAGAAGATCATTACATAATGATAAAAGGGTCAATTCGTCAGGTAGATAAAAATATATCTACAGCCAACATCAGAGCTCCTAAGTATATAAAGCAAATATTGAGAGATCTGAAAGGAGAAAATTGAGAGCAGTACAATAATAGAGTCTTACAGTACCCCACTTTCAATAATAGGTAGAACATCCAGACAGAAAATCAACAAAGAAACATCAGATTTGAACAACACTATAGACCAAATGGGCTTATTCCAAAATATTTCAAGTAATTTGTTGCTGTTGCCAGTGTGGTTGTTTTCTTTTATTCTTTTCTCAAAATAGCATTTAATTATATATGCAAAAGCTGCTGATTTTTGTATAACAGTTTTGCCTCAGCCACCTAACTGAATTCCATTTTTTCATAATAATTTCTAGTTGATCTTGAATTTTTCAAAGTAAATAATCAGATCTTTTGCAAATAATGATAGTTTTACTTCCTCCTTTGCACAGTCTTTTAACCTCTCATTTCTTTCTCTTATTTTGATGTCAGTGTTAAACAGAATTGGAGTGTTGGGAGTGGACCTCTTTGGAGACGTTAAAGAATCATGTATCTTTTCCTGTTTTATTAAGAGTTTATATCAGTGGCCAGGTGCAATGGCTCATGCCTATAATCCCAGCACTTTGGGAGGCCAGGCCAGGAGGATGCTTGAACCCAGGAGTTCAGTGCTGTAATGAGTTACGATCGCACCACTGCACTGCAGCCTGAGTGAGAGAGTGAGATCCCATCTCAAAAAAATAAAAAAAAATGTGCGTGTGTGTGTATGTGTATGTGTGTCTGTGTGTGTGTATTTCAAGAGTAGAAGTTTAATTTAATCTGATGTCTTCTCACCACCTCAGATTCTGGGAATAATCACAGGATTTTTTTTTTCTCTGCATGTCTATTGATATGATATAATAATAAGTTTTCTAATATTATGCCGAACCGTTCTTTCTTTTTGAATAAACTTTACTTGGTTATGGTGTATTACTCTTTTAGTTTTTACTGGCTATACTTGCCAATATTCTATTTAGGATATTTTCGTTGACATCCATAAATGAGAATTTTTCTGTAGGAGTGTGTGTGTGTATGTATTTCTTTGGAGTTTGGGCATTATTTTCCTTAAAACAGATTTGGGAGAATTCTCCCCCTACCACTTCCATCCCATGATTTGAAGAAATTTAAATAGCTTTGGAAATGTCTGTTCCTTCATGGTTTGTGAAAACTTATGCTGACAGTTTTTGTGGGAATTGAGTATGTATTTAATATTTCAGGTGGCACAGAGAATATGAAATAACTTTCATTACTCAGACATAGGATAATTAACTTGGGAAAACTTATTTGGTTTAGTAAAATTTTCCTCCAGTTCAGGAGGTTAAACACACACACATATATATGTGTATGTATACACAAATACCCGTGTAACTAAATGAATTTCTGTACCCGAATTTATGAACACTGTTCTGGGTGTTGGACGTTGCAGGATAATGGATGTGTCGTGAATGTGCTCGTGTGTCTGCAGAGTTAGCCCAGGTGGCTTTCATCAGTCTACTCGGGCAGGCCTCCTGGAGGGAACTCAGGCTGCACTACCCTCAGGAGCAGGTGGGCTTGGGTAGGGCTGTGGACCCGACCCCCTGACTGGCTCACAGAGGATGGCCAGGCAGGTGAAGAAGAGGGGCCGGGTAAGGGAATTTCATATTCTCTGTGCCAGCTGAAATACAGGCTCAGCTCCCACAAAAACCATCAGAATCAGGAGCAGGAGACAGTTTGGGAGTTCAGCTGTTGGTGGTGCACTTCCCATGTGCTAGCCAGGAGATACCAGAATGGAGAAGATGCAGCCCCTGCCCTTCAATTTGCCATGTAGTAGGAGGAACACACCCAACAGGTGAATAGGTCAACGGCAACACCAAAGGGCAGTTCTGGAGTTAAGTACCAAGTAGTGTGGTAATTAGGTAGAACTGAGTGAAGTCAAGGGGAACCTCACAAATGAGCTGACTTTTTTTTATTAGCAGATTCTCACAGGTGCTCTGGAGGCTGACAGAAGGGAAGTGAAAGGTAATTTTCCCTAAGGGAGTAGCCTGGATGTGCCATTACCCCTGAGTGGGTGACAGCACTGAAGTGAAGCCAGGTGTGGGTTCAGTTTGGGGTTGTATCATGGGTGTACATGTCCCCCCGGCCCGCAGCCCACCTCCAGTCCTGACTTGACTAGTTCCATAAGCAGGGGGAACCATGAGGGGGGACTGCCATGGTTATCCTGGTGAAAGGGGACGGAGCGCAGGCAGAGAGGATGGCTCTGAGAGAACGTGCCAGGTCACATAACCCAGGTGTTGTGTGTTGTTGGGGCCCATAGGGACGGAGTTGGTGGCAACAAACTCCGTGGTTCCACGATTTCTGACTGGTTACCCACCCCAGGGGATGTGATTGCCCTTTAGTCTGAGAAGCCCTGGTACGGGTGCATCTTCCTCCTCCTCCTCCTCCTCCTCCTCCTCCCAGACCACAACATCAGAGTGGGCTCTCCCTGTGAGCCTGTGAGAGATGATGTCAGAGTGACTTCACCCAGAAGAAGTTACTCTTCTGTTGTTTATAAACTGTATTTACAATGTTAGGTAACTTTGTAGCTCACCTTTCCATTTTAAAGAGGTATTCATTGTACTTTGTTACAGTGGATTGCAGGGTTTTATTTCTTTAAGTAAGAATTCTCCTTTTAAGAGCATAAACACTTTGTGGGTACACATTGAAAAAATCTGGTATTTAAACTTCAAGGAGCATAAAGTACTTGGTAACAATGGAGATTTGCCTCTCTCTTCATTTGCATATATTATTTTTAATTGCAAAAATGATACATACCTATTGATGAAAAATTCAGGTGTTACAGAAGTGAAGAAATAAGAAATTCCTTGCTCCACCCCACCTCTACTCAGTCCTTTAATGGTGGTTACCTTTACATATTTGGTGTACAGCCTTCCAAACTTATTTTTACTGTATATAAATGTATACACGAGCTAAGTGTTTTACAAAACGGAATTATTATATACACTGTATAGAAATGGAGACCATTTTTTCCCTTTGTATGTTATGGACTTTATTCCATGATAATACATAGAGAGTTCTGGGTTCTTTTTAGGGGTTGCATAATTTTCAGCTATAGATTTACCATTATTTAATTTACCGATTCTTTACCGAGTTCTTAACATATTGAGCTCTGTGCAGTTGTGGAGCTCTTCTAGAAGTGGAATTGCTGGAGCAAAGGTAAATGCACACTTTAACTTTTGAAATGTTTTCAGAGTATTCCCCCAAAGGTCATATACAGCAACTTCCATGCTGCCCGGCGCTCTGTGGGAGCGGCTCTCTCCTCACAGACGCACCACTGTTGGCATCACCATTCTAACCCTCTCTGATGGTGAAAGATGATTTCTCACTGTTTTCATTCTTCTCATTATTAGAGAGGTTTAGCACCTTTTTAAATGCCTAATAGCTATTTGTACTTCTTAATTCATAAGAGCAAAGTAAAAGATAAATTATAAATTTTTTCAGCATGATTTTAGATTCTAACTTTGTTAAATGTCTTTCTATTCAGAAGTTTTTCATTTTTATTTAGTCAAATCTGTCTTTCCTTTGTGCTATGCTTAGGAAGACTTTACCTTTCCTGAGATGGTACTGATTTCTTCTGTATTTTATTATAATCTTTAGTCCACTGGAATTCATTTTTGTGACTAGATATAATAGGGATCCAACTTCATTTTTCTTCTAAATGTAGAGCTGATTGCCCCACCTAATTTTTGAACAGTCTACTTTCTTCTCACTAATATGAAATGCTACCAAATAATAAATTATTCACTGAGATCTTTGGTAAACAGAGACCACAGGAATCACCTTTTTAGTAAATATCAAAATTATTTGATAAAATGCTTACCAAAACTAGAAATGGTTTCTTTAGCATGAAGCTACAAAGAAATATGACTGAAAATACACTAAAAGTGTAAGATTAAAGGAATATTTTTTTGCTTTCAGTTTCTGAGCACAGACTCCTTTATTTGCTTTGTGATACTTTGTAACTCTTGCACACTAGAAGGCAAAATGAAGCAATAAATCAAATAAGATCTTATATGTGGCAAGTAGCTTTATGCACAATTTCCGTAAATCCTTGTTAGTCATTCACTCCTCATGATGTTTTCCATCTCTCTCCTTACAGCCTAAATGGGACGGCCAGGTATTACTGACACAAGTTTGGACGCGTTTGAATCTGTTAGAATGTGACTACTTCGGACTGGAGTTTCAAAGCATGCAGTCCTACTGGGTATGTGCTTTTGATTTGTCTTTAGAAACAGGCTGAGGTGTGTTGTAGAATGTTTACGATGTGCATGGTGCACAGAGAGCCTTTGCGGACCTACTGTAATGATACGAGCAAGATATAATTTGCACATCATTGTTATCAAAGCCATGCTGTTAAAATATTTTATTGTTAGCTATAGGGAGTATGTTTGCCTCTAATCTAAGCCTGAATTTTCATCCTCCCCAAATTCGTTTTGTCCATTAGCACATGTGCCAAGGAAATTCCTTCATAAATTATAAAAGCAACCTCTAATACATCCTGCATGAAAATCATTTTGAAAGTTAATTTTGAGCAAACTTAACTGGTTATGCTTCATTTTACTTAACAGATGTAACCTGAAAAAGTGTGGAGTTTTAATATTTATAGATGGAACTATTTTAAAGAGGCCTGCATCGACCTATTAGTTCAAAAAGCACATCAGTGTTACAAGCTCTGTTTGGCCTTTCAAATACCCTTAGCAGGACAGCCGTATTTACCCAAGTTTCTCTACTCTGATGACACAGCATGCCTCTTACACAGTAGCCTTCCTATCAATTTGTTGTTTACAAATGCAGTATATGCCAAATATTTGTTTGGTGTTAACAATATCCCCCCAGATAATTATTGGTACCCATTCTGTGCATATCAACGGCTACATTCTGTTTGGCTGAATGGAGTGTCCAGTGTAACAGCAGCCTTAACACCTTCCCACGCTTCCTGAAGTGTCTTTCATCAGGATTCTACTTGTGTGTGAGGGGATTAGAGTCAAAATGTTCCTGTCATAAAAACTTCTCTTCATTGTAAACATTTTTGTATTTTATAGCATACTTATTAAATAGAGAAATTATTTAATAGCTTTAATCTTCTGTTAAATCCTCTTTAGATTTGGCTTGAACCTATGAAACCCGTCATCAGGCAAATACGAAGTAAGTCCTTTGCTTAACTCCTTAAACCGCTGCTCATTTAAGGTGCTTTGTCTTAGGATGTTCAAATTCAAGGCATATTCCGATGTTCATTGTCGCCACTGTGTAGCAGTAAAGTTATCACTGACGTCAGATAAACTTGGAAGTCATTTTGCTGTTTAGTTTTAAACTCAGTG